>NW_028320171.1:0-35064 GCF_062004578.1 Staurois parvus
GTGAGAATCCACAGAAAACACACTTTTATACTAAGTGGGTAATTAGCAAAGGGGTGAAACATGGGGGGCTTAGGATTTGAGTTCATGTGCGTGACCACATGACTGGTGGGGGGGGGGGATACATGGCTGCTGATCAGTGTGGGGGGATACATGGCTGCTGATCAGTACGGGAGGGTTACATGGCTGGTGATTAGTATGGGGGGATACATGGCTGCTGATCAGTACGGGGGGGGGGCGATACATGGCTGGTGATTAGTACGGGGGGGGGATACATGGCTGGTGATTAGTATGGGGGGATACATGGCTGCTGATCAGTACGGGGGGGGATACATGGCTGGTGATCAGTATGGGGGGATACATGGCTGGTGATCAGTACGGGAGGGATACATGGCTGGTGATCAGTACAGGGGGGGGGGGGATACATGGCTGGTGATCAGTACGGGAGGGATACATGGCTGGTGATCAGTACGGGAGGGATACATGGCTGGTGATCAGTGTGGAAGGATACATGGCTGCTAATCAGTGTGGGGGGATACATGGCAGGTGATCAGTACAGGAGGGATACATGGCTGGTGATCAGTGTGGGGGGAAACATGGCTGGTGATCAGTACGGGGGGGATACATGGCTGGTGATCAGTACGGGAGGGATACATGGCTGGTGATCAGTGTGGGGGGATACATGGCTGGTGATCAGTGTGGGGGGATACATGGCTGCTGATCAGTACGGGGGGGGGGATACATGGCTGGTGATTAGTATGGGGGGATACATGGCTGGTGATCATTACGGGAGGGATACATGGCTGGTGATCAGTACGGGAGGGATACATGGCTGGTGATCAGTGTGGGGGGATACATGGCTGGTGATCAGTGTGGGGGGATACATGGCTGGTGATCAGTACGGGGGGGGGGGGGATACATGGCTGGTGATTAGTATGGGGGGATACATGGCTGCTGATCAGTACAGGGGGGGGGATACATGGCTGGTGATCAGTATGGGGGGATACATGGCTGGTGATCAGTACGGGAGGGATACATGGCTGGTGATCAGTATGGGGGGATACATGGCTGGTGATCAGTATGGGGGGATACATGGCTGCTGATCAGTGTGGGGGGATACATGGCTGGTGATCAGTGTGGAGGGATACATGGCTGCTGATCAGTGTGGGGGGATACATGACAGGTGATCAGTACGGGAGGGATACATGGCAGGTGATCAGTACGGGAGGGATACATGGCAGGTGATCAGCACGGGGGGGGATACATGGCTGGTGATCAGTACGGGGGGGATACATGGCTGGTGATCAGTGTGGAGGGATACATGGCTGCTGATCAGTGTGGGGGGATACATGGCTGCTAATCAGTGTGGGGGGATACATGGCTGCTAATCAGTGTGGGGGGATACATGGCTGCTAATCAGTGTGGGGGGTTACATGGCTGCTAATCAGTGTGGGGGGATACATGGCAGGTGATCAGTACGGGAGGGATACATGGCAGGTGATCAGCACGGGGGGGATACATGGCTGGTGATCAGCACGGGGGGGATACATGGCTGGTGATCAGCACGGGGGGATACATGGCTGGTGATCAGTACGGGAGGGATACATGCTGGTGATCAGTGTGGAGGGATACATGGCTGCTAATCAGTGTGGGGGGATACATGGCAGGTGATCAGTGTGGAGGGATACATGGCTGGTGATCAGTACGGGAGGGATACATGGCTGGTGATCAGTACGGGTGGGATACATGGCTACTGACTAGTGGGGGGGGGGGGGGTACATAGCTGGTGATCAGTGTAGGGGGATACATAGCTGGAGATCAGTGTAGGGGGATACATAGCTGGCGATCAGTGTAGGGGGATACATAGCTACTGACTGGGGGGGGGGGTACATAGCTGGTGATCAGTGTAGGGGGATACATAGCTACTGACTGGGGGGGGTACATAGCTGGTGATCAGTGTAGGGGGATACATAGCTACTGACTGGGGGGGGGGGTACATGGCTGGTGATCAGTGTAGGGGGATACATAGCTACTGACTGGGGGGGGGGTGCATAGCTGGTGATCAGTGTAGGGGTATACATAGCTACTGACTGGGGGGGGGGTGCATAGCTGGTGATCAGTGTAGGGGGATACATAGCTGGTGATCAGTGTAGGGGGATACATAGATACTGACTACTGGGGGGGGTACACAGCTGATGAGGGTGTTGGGTGCCAGGTGTGTATATACAAGGAGGCAGCAATGATATCCATGAATAGGGTGAATGTAAGATTATGGGGTCTGGATGCCCAGCAGAGGACAGTTCAGGATCGGCATCTCCCCAGATAAAGGCATTTGTATAGACACTTTCCAGCATGCTGGACAACCCTTAGCGCCCCCACGTTGTATATCGTTCTCCTAGTGATGATGAGTTGATCTGACAGGTGAGGCCGTACGTGGTGTCATCCAGACATAATTATTTATGGTGTCTCCTTATACAAAGATCCATTATTATCATTAATTACAGCGTTTCCCCGCCACAGCTCATAAAATACAGGACGGGTTTTATGAGCGGCTCCGCCTGTACCAGGCCTGGTGCCGAGAACCCGGAGTCTGCGTCTGATGAAATCCTGCTGATGTGCCCAGAAGAAGAGCTGAGCCTCGGTTACTCATGTTGTTGAAGAACCACAAGTCCCAGCAAGCCTTGCCTTCCTTCTGCCCCCCCCCCCCTCCTCTTGGACTCAGACAGTGAATTGTGAAGTTGGAATTTAAGGATCAGGTCCCCTTGGTTATAATTTGTTCTCTCTGCCTTGATGGACGGGGGTCAGTCTGGAGGAGTGGGCGTTCCTTCACAGTCAGGATGGGGAGGAAAGTGCGAGATGATGCTGGACGTCCTCCAGCCAGGAAATGGGGTGGAGCTCTATCTGATTGCTGCAGCTACTAATGCACATTGTGAGGAGCTCACAGTGTGCGGGGAAATCAGAGGAAGCCATTTCCTGTACAGCTGTGCAAGACTGAAGGGAGGCTGGAGGTGGGATTAGCGGCAGTGAAAGCGGAGTGTTCCTGCCGGTACATGGGCTGTGATCCTGTAAATGGTGTCATGGAGGTTCCTGCCGGTACATGGACTGTGATCCTGTAAATGGTGTCATGGAGGTTCCTGCCGGTACATGGGCTGTGATCCTGTAAATGGTGTCATGGAGGTTCCTGCCGGTACATGGGCTGTGATCCTATAAATGGTGTCATGAAGGTTCCTGCCGGTACATGGGCTGTGATCCTGTAAATGGTGTCATGGAGGTTCCTGCCGGTACATGGGCTGTGATCCTATAAATGGTGTCATGAAGGTTCCTGCCAATACATGGGCTGTGATCCTGTAAATGGTGTCATGGAGGTTCCTGCCGGTACATGGGCTGTGATCCTGTAAATGGTGTTATGGAGGTTCCTGCCGGTACATGGGCTGTGATCCTGTAAATGGTGTCATGGAGGTTCCTGCCGGTACATGGGCTGTGATCCTGTAAATGGTGTCATGGAGGTTCCTGCCGGTACATGGGCTGTGATCCTGTAAATGGTGTCATGGAGGTTCCTGCCGGTACATGGGCTGTGATCCTATAAATGGTGTCATGAAGGTTCCTGCCAATACATGGGCTGTGATCCTGTAAATGGTGTCATGGAGGTTCCTGCCGGTACATGGGCTGTGATCCTGTAAATGGTGTCATGGAGGTTCCTGCCAATACATGGGCTGTGATCCTGTAAATGGTGTCATGGAGGTTCCTGCCAATACATGGGCTGTGATCCTGTAAATGGTGTCATGGAGGTTCCTGCCGGTACATGGGCTGTGATCCTATATATGGTGTCATGAAGGTTCCTGCCAATACATGGGCTGTGATCCTGTAAATGGTGTCATGGAGGTTCCTGCCGGTACATGGGCTGTGATCCTGTAAATGGTGTCATGGAGGTTCCTGCCGGTACATGGGCTGTGATCCTGTAAATGGTGTCATGGAGGTTCCTGCCGGTACATGGGCTGTGATCCTGTAAATGGTGTCATGGAGGTTCCTGCCGGTACATGGGCTGTGATCCTGTAAATGGTGTCATGGAGGTTCCTGCCGGTACATGGGCTATGATCCTGTAAATGGTGTCATGGAGGATGACTCATACTCAGACCACATCTCCAGGGTTCAGGTATTATCAGCTAATCGCTTTCCAGACGCAGATCGCAGCCAGTTCAACCAACGCTCAAACTTTTCACCCCGTCCTCCCTGATCCCCTCCTCCCACCCTTCTCAGAGTTCTGGTAATGGGCAGAGACCCTCCTAGGTCTTCTCGGATGAGGTGTCATGGACTTCCCCTATCTCTTCTAGACATCTCCCATAATGCTTCACTAAACCGGGAGCACTCAGTATCCGGGGCAGCTGTGCACGGCGGCCAATCAGCTTCTAACTTCAGCTTGTTCCATGAAGCTTTGGCAATGAAATCTGGAAGCTGATTGGTCTCTATGAAGAGCTGCACCAGATTTTGCACCCTCCTGCTGTAGTAAATAGCCCCCACAGAGCTGGGACAAGGTCATCTACAGCCCAGGCCAAATTGCACCCCCTCCTCCAAGATGTATGAGCTTTGAGCATTATGTGTCAGCAAAAAATCCCCCCCCCCCCAAAAAAAAGAGCTTTAATCTGCTTGTTTACCCCCAAGCATAAATCCCCCTCCTCCCAGCACACATCCATCCCCCCAGCTCAAATCCTCTCTATTCCCATGCCCCCCCCCCCAGCAAAAATCACCCTCCAAAATATTTTCCCCCAAATCCCTTATCCCTCAAATTTCCTCTCCCAGCACAAATCCCTCCCTCCCCTTCCTTACTCCAATTACCCCCCCTCCCGGCACTAATTCAACTCCCCCAATCCTCCATCCTAGCACAACCCCCCCCCCCAAATTCCCCTGCTAGCACAAATACCCCTCAATCATCCCTACATAACTACTAGCACAAAGATCCCCCCCCCCCAAAAAAAAAAAAAGAATTCCCCCTCCTAGCACAAATCTCCCCCCCCACTCCAAATACCCCCTCTCCCAGCACAAATTCCAATCCCTCATTCCAGCGTAATCCCCCCATCCCCAAAGTTCCGCTCCTAGCACAAATACCCCCCCCCCCTAAAAAAAACCCATTTCCCCTCCTTGCTCAAATCCCTTCCTCCCTTTTCCATATCACCTTTTCTAGCACAAATCCCCCCCCCCCAAACACAAATCCCCCCAAATCACCACTTCTAGCACACCTCTCTAAATTTCCCCTCCTAGAACCATTTTTACCCATACCACCCCCCACATTCCTCCTCATGTCTTCTTGTGGTGCCCCCCCCCACCTCACATGATACCAAAATGCCCAGGACAATCGACCCTCCTGCCCACGCCTTGTCCCGGCCATGCCCTGCCCACACACCATACATAGTGTCCATGGGGGGGGCAGAGGTTCCTTTGCTGAGAGTGTGCGCTCAAAGATGGCTGCAAGGGCCAGCTCCTGATCATGTGACCCCTGTGACAGCCAATCACAGCAGTTACATGTTTGGCATACAGACCCAATATTAAAGGGATCCAGGGGCTGGGGGCGGGAAAGGGTTAAAGGAAACCTGTGCAGGGAAAACCACATTTCACACTGGTCACAAGGGCAGCGCGTTCAGCTGCAGCAAACGCACACGGAACGCACCTTTCGCGCACTACGCTTTTGTGCGAACCGGCCCTGAAACTGCTTAATACCGGCTTCCCTGCAGCAAGCAGGTGGCCAGTGTGTCAGATCTCCTTTTTCAGGAGGGGCCAGCATTGGTACAAACAGAGAATCAGTAACAATGTATCTCTTCCGTCATTCTTTACAGACAATGGAATACAAAGCCTGCTCAGCGCCCAGGAGAGCCCGCAATAAAATGATTACACAGCAGAACTAATGATAAAATACACTCTTCTTGATGACAGGAGGGGTGAAGCGGTCACATGACTCCTAACTCCCCGCGCGTTGCGTCTAATGGGAATTGTGTGCGCCGACATTTAATAGCGCGCAGGAAAAAAATCTGTTTCTGTTTTTCTAAATAGAATTGGTTTTAATGAAAAAGAACCGTTTTTATTCCTTCTTCCTCCTCTCGCAGCGCTTGTTTCCTACCAGCAAATATTTTTACTGCGCTCAGGAGACCCCGGGAATGGCGCGGAGCGTTTTGGCTGAGTCCCCCTTCCCCCCCAAGGCCCGTTTAATGGGGAAGTTTATTTTTCAGAATTTGGCTGCTGGAAATATATTTATATATATATAAAAAAAATGGGGAAAGTCTTGTAAAGGGCGAGTTTCCGGAATCATTAGGGATGGTAATAGGTTACATTGGAAGAGATGATTTTGCGGGAAGGAGTTCTATAAATATGGAAATACTCGAATCTGTCAGAGGGATTTATCGTCTTCACATGGTGGAAACTATTCTCTACTTCTAGAAGAACGAGACGCATCGCTACAATGTTACCTGTTGTTTGTGTAGTGTCAGGATATAACTTGTCATTTGAATTTATTTATTTCGCTTGATTTTATTACTATAGAAACTCAAGCTGAGATTTAACTTGGATAATTGGATGTCCATGTGTATGGGTGGCTTTCCCATTGGATGTCCATGTGTATGGGTGGCTTTCCCATTGGATGTCCATGTGTATGGGTGGCTTTCCCATTGGATGTCCATGTGTATGGGTGGCTTTCCCATTGGATGTCCATGTGTATGGGTGGCTTTCCCATTGGATGTCCATGTGTATGGGTTGCTTTCCCATTGGATGTCCATGTGTATGGGTTGCTTTCCCATTGGATGTCCATGTTTATGGGTGGCTTTCCCATTGGATGTCCATGTGCATGGGTGGCTTTCCCATTGGATGTCCATCTGTATGGGTAGCTTTCCCATTGGATGTCCATGTTTATGGGTGGCTTTCCCATTGGATGTCCATGTTTATGGGTGGCTTTCCCATTGGATGTCCATGTTTATGGGTGGCTTTCCCATTGGATGTCCATGTGCATGGGTGGCTTTCCCATTGGATGTCCATCTGTATGGGTAGCTTTCCCATTGGATGTCCATGTGCATGGGTGGCTTTCCCATTTGATATCAATGTGTATAGGTGACTTTCCCATTGGATGTCCTTGTGTATGGGTGACTTTTCCATTCAATGTCCATATCTATGGGTGACTTTTCCATTGGATGTCCATGTCTATGGGTGACTTTTCCATTGGATGTCCATGTGTATAGGTGGCTTTTCCATTGGATGTCAATGTCTATAGGTGACTTTCCGATTGGATGTCCATGTGTATGGGTGACTTTCCCATTGGATGTCCATGTGTATGGGTGTCTTTTTCATTGGATGTCCATGTGTATGTGTGGCTTTTTCATTTAATGTCCATGTGTATGGGTGGCTTTCCAATTGGATGTCCAAGTGTATACGTGTCTTTCTCATTGGATGTTCTTGTGTATAGGTGGCTTTCCCATTGTTTGTACATGTGTATGGGTGGCTTTCCCATTGGATGTCCATGTGCATGGGTGGCTTTCCCATTGGATGTCCATGTGCATGGGTGGCTTTCCCATTGGATGTCCATGTGTATGGGTGGCTTTTTCATTTGATGTCCATATCTAGCGGTGGCTTTCCCATTGGATGAACATGTCTGTGGGTCCATGTCAGTGGAAGCCAATCAGAGCAGTCCTGTTATCAGGAAGTCACCTTCCTGCATTGAACCCATTTATAGGACTAGCAGGAGATGACATGAAGGGGTTAATGTTGTAATAACACTCTGATTGCTCCAAATTCCATCAGTATGGAAAAAGGTTTTTGGTCATATGACCATCACACCTATATGTTGGGCATCCCAGTCCAAAACCATGACCATCAATATGGAGCACTGACCCTCCCCACCCCCCTTTGTGGCTATAACAGCCTCCTGTCCTCTGGGAAGGTGTAGTGGTGTAATGCATGGGGAGAAAAAAGGGCAAAGTGTGTGTTTTTGTCTGTTTGGTTGCCTTGGGTGCCTCCTTTGTGCAGTCCCTTCCTGTCTACATGCACTCTAGGTATGGCTGCCAGTCCTATGCAGCCTCTTTGCAGCCACTTTCTGTCCACATGCACTCCCAGGTATGGCTGCCAGTCCTATGCAGCCTCTTTGCAGCCACTTTCTGTCCATTGTCTTGTATTGAGCCCAGTGCGGGTGGGACATGTTGGGAGATGATGCTAGTGGCCCCCTCCATGTGACTGTAGGAATGATATCACTGCATTGTAATCTGTGTGTGTGGTGTCAGTGCAGGCCGTGTCTGGTGGTATGTGTGCAATGCCTCTATTATAGCGGGGATCATTTATCATGCACTCAGGACAGTATACAGTAAATATGATCCAGCGGTCTACGTGCCCTCCCCTTGCTGTGCGTGTTTTCCTGAATTCCTGTGCAGGCTCCATGTCCATCCATCACATTGTACATCACCTGGGCTCTGAACTCTCACATGTAATACGTTTGTAGAGCAAACAAGGCCGAGTATAATTGCTGGAGGATTAAGGAGCCATGCCAGGAATTCCAGCTCCTCTACTATGATGTGTGTACACTGGCAGCCCGCAACCATGCCGTCCCTGGTAATCCGGTTCAGGGTCAGCGATAGCATCTTCTCCGGCTCTAATGAACTGGAGGGGACTTGTGCAACTATTGGGAGAGGTATGGCAAGCTGGTTGTCTGTCTGGGTGACACACCCTGACTCTGGCACGCGTCCTACTTATTAAATATTGTGTACTCCTTGCACGCTGCTACGCCGAGCCTGTAATAGATATCATAGATCCCTGGCCTATTCCTGCACTCCTAATCCAGGGTGGGGGGGGGGTGTCCATCACTAGGAGTAACACCTATTAGTACAGGCAGACTTGGGAAGTCCCTGTCTCTCACATTATCAACCTTACCCAGTTTGAGACTCCATTGTGACCTGATAAAACACATTGCCCAATGTGCACTATTCCTTCCACTGACACCAATGATGGGGCACTATTCCTCCCACTGACACCAATGATGGGGCACTATTCCTCCCACTGACACCAATGATGGGGCACTATTCCTCCCCCTGATACCAATGATGAGGCACTATTCCTCCCACTGACACCAATGATGGGGCACTATTCCTCCCACCGATACCAACGATGGGGCACTATTCCTCCCACTGACACCAATGATGGAGCACTATTCCTCCCACTGATACCAATGATGGAGCACTATTCCTCCTACTGATACCAATGATGGGGCACTATTCCCCCTACTGACCCCAATGATGGGACACTATTCCTCCCACTGATACCAATGATGGGGCACTATTCCTCCCACTGATACCAATGATGGGGCACTATTCCCCCTACTGACCCCAATGATGGGACACTATTCCTCCCACTGATACCAATCATGGGGTACTATTCCTCCCACCGATACCAACAATGGGGCACTATTCCTCCCACTGATACCAATGATGGGGGACTATTCCTCCCACTGACACCAATGATGGGGCACTATTCCTCCCACTGACACCAATGATGGGGCACTATTCCTCCCACTGACACCAATGATGGGGCACTATTCCTCCCACTGACACCAATGATGGGGCACTATTCCTCCCACTGACACCAATGATGGGGCACTATTCCTCCCACTGATACCAATGATGGGGGACTATTCCTCCCACTGATACCAATGATGGGGCACTATTCCTCCCACTGATACCAATGATGGGGGACTATTCCTCCCACTGATACCAATGATGGGACACTATTCCTCCCACTGATACCAATGATGGGGGACTATTCCTCCCACTGATACCAATGATGGGACACTATTCCTCCCACTGACACCAATGATGGGGCACTATTCCTCCCACTGACACCAATGATGGGGCACTATTCCTCCCACTGATACCAATGATGCGGCACTATTCTTCCCACTGATACCAATGATGGGGCACTATTCCTCCCACCGACACCAATGATAGGGCACTATTCCACCCACCGACACCAATGATGGGGCACTATTCATCCCACTGACACCAATGATGGGGCACTATTCTTCCCACTGATACCATTGATGGAGCACTCTTCCTCCCCCTGATACCAATGATGGGGCACTATTCATCCCACTGACACCAATGATGGGGCACTATTCCTCCCACTGATACCAATGATGGGGGACTATTCCTCCCACTGATACCAATGATGGGGCACTATTCCTCCCACTGATACCAATGATGGGGCACTATTCCTCCCATTGATACCAGTGATGGGACACTATTCCTCACACTAATACCAATGATGGGGCACTATTCCTCTCATTGATACCTCTGGTGGGGTACTACTCCTCTAACTGACACCAATGATAGGGCACTATTCCTCCCACTGATACCTCTGATAGGGCACTATTACTGCCCCTATAACCAATGATGAGGCATTGCTTACTTCCACTGACGCCAGGATATTTTCTTCTCCCACTGGACGCAGTCCGGCCCCCATGAAGTTTGAAGGACAGCAATTTGGCAGAGGTTTTGTAGCCAGCTAGACGGATCAATGGCTTGTGTTCCATACTTTCTGGTTAGCCTGAGAAGACCAAATGTGTATTTCCAGTGATCATATTTATTGTATGGAAGGCACTATACGAGGGATGAATCTGAAGTTTGTGGAGTCCTTGTCACCACTAATGAAGTCTTAGTCTGACGTTCAATGGAGAAGCTTTATAGAAGACCCACCTGCCACTGTGTCGGGTTTGATCTCTGTCATCTAGTATTAAAGCAGATTTACTCTAATAGAAGACATTATGAAGGGTGTGTCAGCTGGTGAACATACATGGTGTGAAGAACACCACCTCCTTCTATCGTTTTCACATCTCCTCTAATGAGTTTTTTATTTACCTTAAGCATTTTCCAAATCCGAACATTGATGTGCTGAGTATGGGCGTGACGGTGTATAAAGCGCTATACTTCCCATTCTGGGGGACCTGCTGAGACTTGCGTTGTGAAGTCGGTGATCGGATTATGTCATATTACCTCCCAGGGAGTTGGGTGAAAAATATTCATTTTTATTATTTTTCTATTTCTCCAACTTTAATTGGCGCCAACATATACAGTAGTGTTTTATACAGTGCTTAGACCCATTGACGGGACCATCCATTTCTCAACCTTTTCAATGGAGAGGAACCCTTGACATAACTTTCCAGTCTCAGGGAACCCCTGCTAACAATGACTATATCTACAGCTCATGATACATTAGTGTGATGGTCGGTGGGAAGAATGCTCCTCACACTTGTGTCATTGGGAAGAATTACCCCCTATAGATAGCTAAAAAGATCAATGGTGTCAGTGGGAACTTACCTGAGAGCCAAAAATTGCTGATTGCTCAAGAAACCACTAGCAATCTCTGAAGGAACCCTGGTTGAGAAACCCTGAGCTATAATATGGGCCAGAACCCCATATGGCCTATACAAACTCCAGGTGTTGTTCTTGCAATCCAAGCCCACATTACTAATTACCCCCTATAGATAGCTAAAAAGATCAATGGTGTCAGTGGGAACTTACCTGAGAGCCAAAAATTGCTGATTGCTCAAGGAACCCCTAGCAACTTCTGAAGGAACCCTGGTTGAGAAACCCTGAGCTATAATATGGTCCAGAACCCCATATGGCCTATACAAACTCCAGGTGTAGTTCTTGCAACCCAAGCCCACATTACTAATCACTTGGAAAGTAAAGGACAGTTTCTCACGGATAGTCGCAGGGACTTTTCGCTGTAATTGCCTCAGCCCTGATAGACCTACTTTTGGACAGAGTCTTCTATAGGTTGGTGAAAGGCTTTTGCTTCTTGAACTGAGACATATGGATGCGCTTTGCGAGGTATTAGTGATAACATGAACCAGTAAACATATTTTATGGTCTTTATATTGTGATCTTGCAGCTCCAGTTTTTTCTTGTGTCAGTGAGCAGCTGCTGCAGGGGAAAAGAGGGAGCTCCGACAAAGGCTGGGCCATAGGAGCCTATGGGTTAGGATCAGGATTACTTGACCGGACCGAAGCTGTTTAAAACCAGCTGAGTACAGATATTTTTATGAGGTGTTTTTTATGCAGGTTAGGCAGGATAGGCAGGAGGAGGGGTGAGAGAACATACTTAATAATAGTTAGGCTTTCCTTCCACTTTAAAGCTGAACTTCAGGCAGAAATAAAATATTCAAATTAACGAAGCCCTTTATTCATTAATATACAGTTAAATATATCAGCCTCTTACAGTCCTTGCATGACTTTGGTGCTGCAGTGCTCATGTGCTAACAAGGTGCATGCTCATAGGAGGAGAGAGCAAAGAGATTAACTGATCAGATCGCTGCTTCTCCGGTCACAGTGTGGGGGAGGGACAAGACCTGTAAGTGTTACTGAACTGTAGCAGAGAAAACTCAGATCTTCTGCCCTGCCAGACAGGTCTTTGCTTTGTAGCAGAGCTGTGTAAATCTCTGCACTGGATGGACAGGCAGGTTACACAGCTTCTATATTTTTCATCTGTGACTTTAGCTGTTCTCCTGGCGTACAACTTTAAGAAGAATTCTATGGATACAAATATCTACCTCCACCTCCGCAATATCGCCAAAATACGCTCCTTCCTTACCCCAGACACCACTAAACTACTCGTTCACTCCCTGATTATCTCACGCCTTGACTACTGCAACTCCCTCCTCACCGGCCTACCCCAGTGCAGGCTCTCCTCGCTTCAGACCATCCTCAACTCAGCGGCTAGACTCATCCACCTCACCACCCGCTCCACCTCTGCCTCCCCCCTCTGCCTCTCCCTCCACTGGCTCCCTATCGCCCAACGCATCAAATTCAAACTACTCACTCTGACCTACAAAGCCATTCACAACACTGCCCCTAACTACCTCACCAACCTGATTCCCAAGTACCACCCTACCCGTACCCTTCGCTCTTCACAGGACCTCCTTCTATCTTGCTCCCTGGTCTCCTCCTCACACGCACGTCTGCAAGACTTCTCCAGGTCCTCCCCCATCCTCTGGAACTCACTACCCCAATCCATCAGACTGTCACCTTCCCTCCTCACCTTCAGGCGTTCCCTGAAAACCCACCTCTTCAGGGAAGCCTACCCCACCCTCACCTAACTGCTGCTCTCCTTCATTCCTCCTACCACTCCATCCCCCACAGCCACTTCCTCCTGTACCACTACCCCCTCCCTCGTAGATTGTAAGCTCGAAAGAGTAGGGCCCTCTTACCCCTCGTGTGCTGTTTGTAGTTGCTGTAATGTTTCATGTATTGTCCCCCCCTCTATTGTACAGCGCTGAGCAAACCCTTTGGCGCTATATAAACTCAATGTAATGTAATAATGTAATGTAATACCTCCCTATAGCGTCCTTCTGCCCGGTATCCTCATTTCTGATAGACACGTGACCGGGAATTTTGGGAAACAAAAAAAAAGAAAACATTCGATGGCCGTTTAATTCTAAGTTCCTCCTGCAGAACGTTGGTAAAGCCGTTTTTTTTTTCTTCCATTTGGCTGGAGCTTCATATCCTTCGTTTCCGGCTGGAGTGGATTGTACAAGTGGATCTGGAGAGGATTTTCATGTAGGCTGAATTTGGCCTCCCGGGGAAGGAATTCTTTTCCTTATTCCAGCAGAAATTAACTAACATATTTATTGTGGCGTTATTGGAGAGCTCGCCGAGATGTACATCTTGTTTGCAAGAACACGCTGGGCTCGGGTGCAGAGAGACAGATGTTAGAGGAACACGGGAGGAGCAGCAAGATCCCGCTAGGCTGTCACTTTGCCGTGTAGCGTCCGCTCTCGGTTGTGCGAAAGACAATAGATAGATTTTAAAATCTATGAGGAGTTGGAAATGTTATACCTAGGGGACCCTTGCACCTGAGTCAGGAGCAGGGGCGGACTGACCATTTAGAAACTCGGGCACTGCCCGAGGGCCCGGGGTCAGTAGGGGGCCCCATGAGATGCCCCTGGTACCTTTTTCATAGGCTTTTTTGAGTTTGGGCAAGGACACAGGGGCCCTATGATCCCCTATTGCCCAGGGGCCCCATGAGTTGTTAGTCCACCCCTGTTTTGGACGGAGGGGTGAGGGATTAGAACTGCCGTCTGTGTCCCTGATCCACCCTCTCTAATGGGACTGCGAGTGAGGAAAAATCCAACATCCTACTG
The DNA here is from genome assembly GCF_062004578.1 of Staurois parvus. Classification (NCBI taxonomy): domain Eukaryota; kingdom Metazoa; phylum Chordata; class Amphibia; order Anura; family Ranidae; genus Staurois; species Staurois parvus. The sequence goes on from NW_028320171.1 coordinate 14,155, forward strand.
TGGTCACCAGAACTGAAATCGAGAGAAAATCTTCCGACGGGCACAACTCCGGGATTTACTTTAGTCTGAAGATATCGTCTTTCATTTCCTGTTGTATCTACAGAACAGAAAGTGAGGAGAAATCTCCTCCTTAGCCTGCATTTTTTTAAGAGTTGAAATTTGGGGAGGTGTGCTAGTAGTGGTGATTTGGGGGGATTTTTGTGACGAGGAGGGGAAGAGGATTTGTGCTGGAAGGGGGGATTTAGGGAGTTTATGCTGGAAAAGGTTTAGTGGGGCACTGAAATTTAAATTCTGAACTGAATCCGAAAATTCATGATGCACTCGGCCGAAAATCGAATCTGAAATGGACAGTTTTAAAAATTTATATATTTTATTGAAAATTATATTAGATTTGACTTTTTAGCTAATATCATGAATTTGAATATATATGAATTTAAAAAATACATTCCAGTAATGTAAGGAAAAAAAAACATAAATAGAGGTGTTTTTGCACTGAAATCACGGGATTGCATTGAAGTCAATGGGATGTTATTTGGCATTAAAGTCAATGATGACAGATTTTGCATTGAATTCAATGGGACGCGTTTTTGCATTGAAGTCAATGGGACACAATTTTGCCCGGGGGCCCCATGAGTTGTCAGTCCGCCCCTGGTCAGGAGTGTGCGAAGATCTACTCAGCAGAGGAGGCACAAACATTGGAAGTCCCAAAGGCTTCAACACTTTACAAATCTTATTAAATCCTGAGATAAAAATCTTCTAGTTATATATTATCTCTTATTTTATTTTAAGAGGATTAAATGAATGACCTTCTATCTCATCCAGATTCCAAGTTTCAGTGTCTAACCTGCGCTAGAAAGAATTGACATCTGTAATCTGGTTCCTATAGATATTGGATTAAGGTGTTGGTGCTACCCATGTGGATCTAGATCAGCCTTTCTCAACCTTCTCAACACGGAGGAACCCTTGAAATAATTTTCCAATCTCAGGGAACCCATGGTAAAAATGACTATATCTACAGCTCATAATACATTAGTGTGATGGCCAGTGGGAAGAATGCTTCTTACTCTTGTGAACATTGGGAAGAATTTCCCTCTTGCAGATACCTAAATCGATCAATGGTGTCAGTGGGAACTCATCTGAGAGGAAGAAACTGCTCATTGCTGAAGGAACTCCTAGCAACCTATGAAGGAACCCCAGGCTTCCATGGAACCCTGGTTGATAAACACTGATCTAGATATTGGATTATGTTCCTACCAGGGGCAGACTGACCATTTGGAATTTGGGCACTGCCCGAGGGCCCGTGGTCAGTAGGGGGCCCCATGAGATGCCCCTGGTACCTTTTCCATAGGCTTTTTTGAGTTTAGGCAAGGACACAGGGGCCCCATGATCCCCTATTGAGGGCCCGGGGTCAGTAGGGGGCCTCATGAGATGCCCCTGGTACCTTTTTAATAGGCTTTTTTGAGTTTGGACAAGGACACACGGGCCCCATGATCCCCTATTGCCCAGGGGCCCCATGAGTTGTCAGTCCACCCCTGGTTCCTACAACATTAGAACTAAAGAAGTGGCTTGGACAAGCGATGAAACATCTTCAACATCACAGAACAAGTCCGGTAGCGTGGAACTAAGTACTAAAGCTGTACTCTGACTAGGGATGACCTCAGGCGTGTTTGGATCCTAGTCCAAACCCACTCAGTCGAGCCCACCAGCAAGCGGTCACCTGGACTAAGCAAACCATAAACAGCCAAGGCATTTCCTGCCCCGCAGCCGCATGTATATACACTCATTGTATACATTCAGCTGCAGGACAGAGAATGCTATGTCTGCAGATGATTGGCCGAGTACAGTGACAGCTTGATGGTCTGCTTGTTCAGATGGGTTTGGACTAGGATCTGGACACGCCTGAGCTCATTCCTAGTCATGGTACAGCTAGTAGTCCCATTCTACTGGACTTCTGTAATGTTGAAGACATTTCATATCTTATCCAAGACACTTTTTTCAGTTCTAATGCTGTAGGAACATACGCCAATGTCTAGATCAGCCTTTCTCAACCTTTTCAGCACAGAGGAACTCTTGAAATAACTTTACGGTCTCAGGGAACCCCAGGTAAAAATTACTACATATATCCACAATGCATGATGCATTAGTGTGATGGTCACTGGGAAGAATGCCCCTGGGAAGAATTACCCCCCCCCCCCTACAGATAGCTAAAAGGATCAATGGTGTCAGTGGGAACTTATCTGAGGGGCAGAAATTGCTCATAGCTCAAGAAACTTCTAGCAACGTCTGGAGGATTCCTGACTGAGAAACCCTGATCTAGATCCACACAGCTTGCACCAACACCTTAATCCAGTAGGATCTGAAGATCTTTCCTATACACAGATGCTTTGTTTTCCTAAGCACCATGTTCTGTGCTCTACAAGCTGTCCTATGAGGTGTAGAAAGGGGCTGAAAGTACAGATCAGATGTACCTAGGGTTATGTATAAGTTAGATATGTGTCTTTGACAGCACCAAACATCCATTTCTTGAATAGTAATATATTTCTAATCATGTTTTACTTTTCATCCTTCTTCATAATTGGTGTTAGTGCCAACCACATACTCCTTTTATGAGATCAGTTTACCGAAAGCAGATTTTCTAGGTGGATGCTAGTGGGCTCAATCATATACCAGCTTCTTATATTTGTCTTTCAGTACCACTCATTCAAACCCATTTCAAGGTTCTCAATCTGATGGGCATTCTATTTATAGTAGATTGGGGAAGTTAGAAGGATGAATGAGACTCCATGGTGGTAGGGGTGATAGTCCAACTTTGGTGTCTCTAATCAGTGGATGCCCAACCATAACAGTCTATTTTGGAAGAGACCAGTTGCTGTAACAGAAATATTGGGTTGATGGAAATGGTGGTGTAGTGTCCCTGGTGTCCCTTGCCATGGTCTTGCCTTGAGGCATCACCAGCAAGGCTCCCATCATCCACTACACATCTGCATTAGAGGCTGGTCAGTAGCTCTGAGGAAAGGGACTCGTCCCCGAAACACGTCAGCCTTTTGACCGCACTGACAGTTGGATCACCTTGCTTGCCGTTGTGGCCATCGTCATTATGCAAATGCTTTTTAGATACATGCTTCGTCTGTTAGTATGTTTTTACCTTTCAAAACCTTTCAATACACCTTGGATAATGCACTAGGTGTGTGCGCCACCTGTTTATTCTGTTTATGCACCACTGAAGCATTTGCTTTGGTTGTCGCTGTCTTGGTTCCCTTGGCTTCCCTTTTGGCTGTGCATTTCCTGAGGCGCTGGAGAGTACATACGATATCTTGCCCATGGCAAAGTCTCTAAAGACCATACTGTCTAGTGGTGGGTTTTTTGCTAAGAATCCCGCTTGGCAACCACCCATGGAGCACTCCAAATATGTCATCATTCCACATCTTCAGCCAAGATGGGGGGAAATGTCCACAAACTGCAAGAGATCTGAGGGTCTAGTAAGAACTATCCAATGACCAGATGATATGCTTCATACACTACTTCCAAATGCTTTTGCCAGGCTGGCATTGAATGCCAGGACTTGTATCTCCACAGATACAGTAGAGCCACACCTGGTGACTCTATTGTACCATAACCTTCTTTTCGTAGTTACATAGTTAGGTTGAAAAAGACACAGGTCCATCAAGTTCAACCGAAATCAGTTTTCTTCTTCTGGAAACCCCCTCCAAGAATCCGGTGTGGTCGATTGTCCTCTTCCCCCACATGACCACATTAGACCTTCTCCAGCATTGTGTAAGATTCCCGGAAATCAGTCCCATCTTCAATAAGGTTTTTTTTTTTCCCCCTCTTCCCAGATTCCATATGTGAGCAGGGCTAATATTTACTGCAAAGCATCTACAGGGAAGGAGCAGCTTCAGGCCTTGTTACGTGCGAACGGAAATGAAAATCCTGAAAAGATACAAGACCATGTTCTGGATTAAAAGTAACATATTCCGAACATAAATCATTATTGCCTAGTCTGTACATGGAAGGATAAATAGTCAGTACATGGGCGTGACTGATCTTACTGTAAAGAGGCAGAAATATTTGTCTTAATGTCCATCTGGGATGTATCAGAGGAGAAGCCCCCGCTCGCCCCTCTGTCTCGCATACATTTGACACGTCGCTGAAGATGAATCATACAGGCTGAACTTTTTCTTGGAACCAGGAAATTTAAAGACCTATAAGCTCTTCTTTCGTCACGGACAATTGAAGAAAATAGGCAAAGACCTAAAAGTTTAAAGAGTATCTAAACCCAAGAACAAAAATGTAATATATTCCAGCTTACCGGTCATTAGATTTGTTGGCTGCATTAGCTTTCTTTTTTTTTTCAGGCTGAGAACTTTTTCAGCAATTACAGAAAAATGTCCCCGTTGATCCTGCCGGAAATGCAGCATCCTTGCCAATTCTGTGAATTAGATTTAAAGTACAGTCTTATGCCATGTGGTTCAAATTAGAGGAGCAGCCTACTGAACACAATGACTTCCTGTATAGATACAATAGGGGAGTGAGCATTGCCACCCCAGGACTGGAAGTGAGTTAATGACAGGATCATTATGTGAAAACAAATGTAGACACCACGGGGACTGGAAAGCTGCAGTATTTTTTTTTTTGGTTTAGATATAGTTTAATTGGAAAATATTTGTAGTATTTGTTTCATTATTCATTTGAATTTGTACAGTGCAGTCATATACCTTTGTGCTTTATCACATCCGTGAGCCTAGCGTTTAGCTCGCCCTTCCTCAGGAGTAGTTCTAGCCAAATGTAAATATGAAATATGGAATAGGCTTCCTCGGGAGCTAGTTCTAGCCAACTATAAATATGGAATAGGCTTCCTCAGGGGATATTTCTAACCAACTATAAATATGGAATAGGCTTCCTCAGGGGATAGTTCTAGCCAACTAAAAATACAGAGTGGACTTCCTCAGAAGCTAGTTTTACCCAACTGTAAATGTGTAATAGACTTCCTCAGAAGCTAGTTCTAGTGAACTATAAATATGGAATGGACTTCTTCAGGAGCTATTTCTAGCCAACTATAACTATGGAATAAACTTCCTCAGGAAATTTTTCTAGCCAACTGTAACTATAGATTTAACTTCCTCAGGAGCTAGTTCTAGCCAACTATAAGTATGGAACAGACTTCCTCAGGAGCTAGGTCTAGCCAACTATAAATATGGAATAGACTTCCTGTGGAGAAAGTTCTAGCCAACTATAAATATGGAATAGACTTCCTCAGGGGTTAGTTCTAGCCAACTATAAATATGGAGTAGACTTCCTTAGTAGCTAGTTCTAGCCAACTATTAACTACGGAGTGGACTTTCTCAGGAGCTAGTTTTATCCAACTGTAAATGTGGAAAAGACTTCCTTAGGAGCTAGTTCTAGTCAACTATAAATATGGAATAGACTTCCTCAGGAGTTAGTTCTAGCCAACTTTAAAAAAAAGAGCTGGGTGTGTTTCAGAATACACGAAAACAAGAAAAAATATTGTACATTGATTTGGGCAGTTTCTAAGCACCTAAGGGGCATTGACTCTGCTGGAGCACATTAGAGCATGATTTCTATGGGTTCTCATGCCTTCCTATGGGATAATTTAGGGTTTTGAGTTCTGTTTTTTACTTATTTTTGTCTTTTGGTTGAAAACAATGGAATTGTGTCTTTTTTTCAACCTGATCCCCTATGTAACAATGTTAAATACAGGGCTTGGGTGACTATGATTGCCTGGTGGTCATCCCAAACAGGTATTGCTGAGTGCAGCCATTGTAATGGTCTCTGGTACAGATGTACATCCGTCCCTATTTTGCTTGCTTGAAGCAAACATTTTTTTTATTGTCGTATTTCCGGCCATTATATGTAAATGGTAATATCTGTGCGGTAAGACCCATCGGTTCAAGGTCACTAACTGATAGACAGCCACTTACGGTATCTCTCCTTCCTCCAGAGGTGGCTGTGATTATCGTGTCAGGGATCTGTATCATTCGGCGTCTGCGTTGCGCAGTCTGCACACTGCCTCCCCTGTCTGTCTCAGTCCCCAGGTAGCAGACCTTGGACAAACCCGTCTAATGTTAGAACAGCTGCGATAGCAACGCGGCTCCTCTGGGACGCCATACCCCGGGAGAGAAGAGGGACGACAAAAACAAAACACGAGATACGTGTCCTTGAGCGCTCCCACCTCTCCCGAGACAAACACCTTGATGGTGCAATTAATTAATGCTCTGTGCTCAGCACACCAGCTAACTTTTGTTTTTCTGTCTCTTCTTCGAGTTTTAAGGTCGTGCTGAGATCGGGAAAGGATTCAGTTCAACGGTCAATACTAGCAAGCAACTTTTTTTCTTTTTTTTTAATTTTTGCAAAGCTGATAACCATGAAAATCTTTACGATGGAGCAGAGGCAGACTGACAACTCATGGGGCCCCCGGGCAATAGGGGATCATGGGGCCCCTGTGTCCTTGCCCAAACAAGCCTATAAAAAAAGTACCAGGGGCATCTCATGGGACCCCCTACTGACCCCAGGCCCTAAGGCAGTGCCTGACTTTCCAAATGGTCAGTCCACTCCGATACACACGGATACAAAATGATACACACAGATACAAAATGATACACACAGATACAAAAGGATACACACAGATACAACAGTGCCCGAGTTTCCAAATGGTCAGTCTGCCCCTGCGATGGACTCAAATGTTAATTGTCCAAAATGTTCTTATGCAGCTCAGGGGTAACCCCTTAAAGTTCAGAGCCGCATTATGTAACCAGGATAGAACAGGGGGCTTCAGACTCTGCAGTGCCAGGGCCACATTGTGTGTTTTATTTGATATTTTATTTTTATATATTTTATATATATTCACAGGCTGAAAAAATTAGTTTTATAAAATAACGAATCAAATTTAAATTCATAAATACGTTTTACTTGTTTTTTTTTTTCCTTTTGTTTTGTAATCCACATGATATGATTTAGAACAACAGAAAACAAAAGTTCAGTAAAACAAAGGAGAGAATTCTAGATAGACTTCAGCCCATCAGAGTTCCCATCAGAACCACTTTCCATCAGAGCCCCCCTTATATCAGAGACCCCCTTTCATAAGAGAATCCATCAGAGCCCCTCTTAAATCAGGATCCCCATCAGAACCACCTTACATCAGATCCCCCCTTATATCAGAGACCCCCTTTCATAAGAGAATCCATCAGAGCCCCTCCTACATCAGGGTCCCCATCAGAGCCCCCTTACATTAGGATCCCCATCAGAACCACCTTACATCAGATCCCCCCTTATATCAGAGCCCCCTTATATCAGAGACCCCCTTTCACAAGAGTACCCATGAGAGCCCCTCCTACATCAGAGCCCCCTTATATCAGAGTCCCCCTTTCACAAGAGTACCCATTAGAGCCCCCCTTACATCAGGGTCCCCATTAGAGCCCCCTTACATTAGGATCCCCATCAGAGTCCCCTTACATCAGGATCCTCATCAGAGGACCAGATTAAATCTTGCAGTGGGTCAGACTTTGCCTGTGGCTATAGTTTGGAGACTCCTGATTCAGATGACAAGGCCTAATTTCTGTAGATTTCTTTTTATTAGCTTTGGATAGCATGAGCAGGAATTTCAATTTCTGTCTGTGATGTCATTGGTGAGATTTTCTCTCACTTCCTGTCCCTGTGACACGCTTACGTGAAATGGGAGGATGCAGTTGTCACCGGGATAGGAGGTTACAGATTGTAATGGAGTTCTAACCCTTCCTCTTCTGTAGAACACAATGGAGCAATCATGTTATTCACAACTGAAGCAAACATTCCGATTGGCTGCTGCATGCTCACATGTGTTGCATGGTGGGACCAGACTTGTTAAAATGACATGTGAGAGCCCAGGAGTGGTTCCCTCTAAATCAATGAATGAGTAAGGCGGGTGACATTGTAACTCATCGGCTGATCCTTTGGGTCATATATGATGACGGCAGAAGGATAGGCGGTTACCAGTGACAACCGAACAGAAATGGAAGAAAGGTAATACTGGCAGAAGGTGGCAGATGGTCCGTCTTCTCCTCTCCTCGTATTAGAATCTCCTCAGAACACATGCAAGGTTCATTCCTCCAACTTGTTAAATTTCATGTTTTTATCAATTTAATGGCCAAGCTTAGCGTTGTGTTGTTGTTAATGGAACAGCTGTCCCGCTTTATGCTGCCGTAAATCTGACAGTTGTGTGTTGTGCTCAGCTGCGGAGAGGCCGCTGGATTATCTAGACGTCTGCCGAGTCTCACCTGGAGGATGGAGGGTTAGGCTGCACCTGCTGAATAGAAAGGTTACCAGCTTGGGTAAATAATACACAGACCCGGGCCCCAACGCCAGCCGGCATCAGTCTTCCTCAGAGGACAAAGTCCATACACTCTGCTTGTAGTAGGACTAAGACCTGTGATGGCACAAATTCCTTCTGCGGTCACGTCACACTGGCATCTTATGGACTGCCTTGCTATAAAGAAACCTTTACGATGCCAGGACTGACCTTCTTCTGAAAATGCTGGTTGCCTGGCTGTGACTAAGCTAAAGGCACCAATACTTTCTGAGATGAATAAGCAGAGAGGCCAGCGGATTATCCAGAAGTCTGCCGAGTCTCATCTGGAGGACGGAGGGTGAGGCTGCACCTGCTGAATAGAAAGGTTACCAGCTTGGGTAAATAATACACAGACCCGGGCCCCAACGCCAGCCGGCATCAGTCTTCCTCAGAGGACAAAGTCCATACACTCTGCTTGTAGTAGGACTAAGACCTGTGATGGCACAGATTCTTCCTGCAGTCATGTCGCACTGGCATCCTACAGGGGTGCCTTGCTATAAAGAAACATTTATGATGCCACGACTGACCTTATGAAAATGCTGGTTGCCTGGCTGTGACACTAAGCTAAAGGCTCCAATACTTTCTGAGATGAATAAGCAGAGAGGCCAGCGGATTATCCAGAAGTCTGCCGAGTCTCACCTGGAGCACGGAGGGTTAGGCTGCACCTATGTTACCAGGTTGGGTAAATAATACACAGATCTGGGCCCCAACGCCAGCCTGCTTGCACCTGACACTCCCACCTCCCACATATTCCTATTGCCCCATCACTATGAGTACTCAGTTTGTTGGTTTATTGTTAGACATGATTAACTTCTTCCCGCCTGCACTTGCTGAATAGAAAGGTTACCAGCTTGGGTAAATAATACACAGACCCGGGCCCCACCGCCAGCCGGCATCAGTCTTCCTCAGAGGACAAAGTCCATACACTCTGCTTGTAGTAGGACTAAGACCTGTGATGGCACAGATTCTTCCTGCGGTCACGTCACACTGGCATCCTACAGGGGTGCCTTGCTATAAAGAAACATTTATGATGCCACGACTGACCTTATGAAAATGCTGGTTGCCTGGCTGTGACACTAAGCTAAAGGCTCCAATACTTTCTGAGATTAATAATCAGAGAGACCAGCGGATTATCTAGAAGTCCGCTGAGTCTCATCTGGAGGACGGAGGGTTAGGCTGCATCTGCTGAATAAAAATGTTACCAGCTTGGGTAAATAATACTCAGACCCGGGCCCCAACGCCAGCCGGCATCAGTCTTCATCGGAGCACAAAGTCCGCATACTCTGCTTGTCGTAGAACTAAGCCCTGGTGATGGCACAAATTCCTTCTGCGGTCACGTCACACTGTCATCCTATGGAGTGCCTGGCTTTAAAGAAACCTTTATGATACCAGGACTGACCTTCTTCTGAAAATGCTGGCTGCCTGGCTGTGACATTAAGCTAAAGGCACCAATACTTTCTGAGATGAATAAGCAGAGAGGCCAGCGGATTATCCAGAAGTCTGCCGAGTCTCACCTGGAGCACAGAGGGTTAGGCTGCACCTATGTTACCAGCTTGGGTAAATAATACACAGATCCGGGCCCCAACGCCAGCCGGCTTGCACCTGACTCTCCCACCTCCCACATATTCCTATTGCCCCATCACTATGAGTACTCAGTTTGTTGGTTTATTGTTAGACATGATTACCTTCTTCCCGCCTGCCGTACACATATATGCGGCCTCTGGGTGGGTGGGCCTTAATGTCAAGTGGTCGTATACATGTGGCCCTGCATAAACAACTTACTGAGCGCGCACCTCCTGCATTGTAGCTGTTAAGCTCCCGATGCTTACTTGTGAACCGGAGCTTTCCGATCATGTGACCGCTGTGACAGCCAGTCATGGGGGTCACATGTCCCGAATGCCTGCCTCCACCTCCCGGCGTCTAGAAGCTCTTAAAGGGCTGGGAGGCGTTGGCGGGAAGGGGTTATGACCTAATGGCCGATTGTATGCATTGTTCCTTACGAATAAAGAAGACCTGTTGGTGGATATTACTGTCCTGCCGTCTTTTCAGTATGACACAGAGTACTCAACACTACCAAAGCTTGAGATGGTGGGGCACCTGGGGGGGGGGGGCGCCTGAGAAATCCATGAGCCTGCGTTGGCGGGAAGGGGTTATGGCCTAATGGCCGATTGTATGCATTGTTCCTTCTTGGTGGATATTACTGTCCTGCTGTCTTTTCAGCATGACACAAAGTACTCAACACTACCAAAGCTTGGAATGGTGGGGCACCTGGGGGGGTGCCTGAGAAATCCATGAGCCAGCGTTGGCGGGAAGGGGTTATGGCCTAATGGCCGATTGTATGCATTGTTCCTTCTTGGTGGATATTACTGTCCTGCCGTCTTTTCAGCATGACACAAAGTACTCAACACTACCAAAGCTTGAGGTGGTGGGGCACCTGGGGGGGCGCCTGAGAAATCCATGAGCCTGCGTTGGCGGGAAGGGGTTATGGCCTAATGGCCGATTGTATGCATTGTTCCTTCTTTGTGGATATTACTGTCCTGCCGTCTTTTCAGCATGACACAAAGTACTCAACACTACCAAAGCTTGAGATGGTGGGGCACCTGGGGGGGGGGGGGGGGGGCGCCTGAGAAATCCATGAGCCTGCGTTGGCGGGAAGGGGTTATGGCCTAATGGCCGATTGTATGCATTGTTCCTTACGAATAAAGAAGACTTGTTGGTGGATTTTCAGCATGACACAGAGTACTCAACACTACCAAAGCTTGGGATGGTGGGGCACCTGGGGAGGGGGGGGGGCGCCTGAGAAATCCATGAGCCTGCATTGTGGTTCTACAGCCTGTTCAGTACCGGACCACTGAATATTTATTGTATGCTGGTTCTGGGGCGGCGATGCCATATCCATACCCTGAACCTCGCATGGGCACACAGCGCATGAGTCTGCTTCCAACAGAACCTTCTCACTTCCTGACTGAAGCCCCTTTATGCAGGAAATGTTTGATCATCCCGTGTCATCTTATTACTGGGCGATGTGACAGCGCCGGATCCTCGCACAGTCATTTCATTTCAGACAGGCGATTTTTTTTCTTCTTTTCTTTTCTAAGCTTTCAAACTGCGTCATCCAGAAGTGGATAAAGACGTTTTGAATGATGAAAAACATATTGGCTGTATCGGGACGTACAGCTGTCACCTTATTAACTGTGCCGCCTGTCACCGGCGTTTCCGAGTGTTGATGCTTGGACAGATGGTGAAACGATCGCAGCCTGGCAGTGATGGCGAGGTGACCACACGTTCGCTGACTGCTAGGACGGTGCATGGAGGTGTTGTATGGGGTAGAGCCGCGGATGGCGGGAGTTCAGTGCACAGATATGTGGAAGAACATATTGGCAGAAGCCTGCCGGAACCTTCTCGATAAATGCTGAATAGATTGGGGAAGATCCTCTGCCAGGCTGCGATTTCCCCTCATTTCCTGTCCTGGCTGCATACTGTGTCACATGTCACTGCAACAGGAAGTGAGGGAAAGTCTTCCCAACAGGGCACAGGCATGAGAAAAACATCTGACCGAGGCTCATGGGTGTGTATGGGGGGGGGTCTAGGGTAGTGATGCACCAATCGGGGGCGGACTGATCATTTGGAAACTCGGGCACTGCCCGAGGGCCCGGGGTCAGTAGGGGGCCCCATGAGATGCCCCTGGTACCTTTTTCATAGGCTTTTTTGAGTTTGGGCAAGGACACAGGGGCCCCATGATTCCCACGATGACGACAGATGTAATGAACAATAGGTTGTGGGGTTACATACACTTCAAATAGGAGCCCCATGTTTCTTGTTGCATTCCTGTGTAGGGTGTAACATATAAATATGGCCACCATCCCAAACTGCCCCCCCTCCCCTTTACAGAATCCAGTGGTTCTTCCCCCCCCCCCAATTACCCCTTCTAGAGCCATTGTTACCCATGCCACCCCCCCCAAATTCCTCCTCGTTGCCCCCCCTCCATCCCCCCAGCTTAAATCCTCTCAGTCCTCATACGCCCCCAGCAAAAATACACCTTCCAAAAAATGTCCCACTCTTAGCACAAATCCTCTATCCCTCAGATTTCCTCTCCCAGCACAAATCCCCTCCCTTCCCACTCCAGATCCCCCTCTCCTAGCACAAATCCCCTACCTTCCCACTCCAGATCCCCCTCTCCCAGCACAAATCCCCTCCCTCCCCACTCAAGATCCCCCTCTCCCAGCGCAAATCCCCTCCCTCCCCACTCCAGATCCCCCTCTCCCAGCACAAATCCCCTACTAGCACATATACCCCGCCCCAATCATCCTTACTAGCATGAATTCCCTCCTAAAAAAAAAATTCCCCTCGTAACACAAATCCTCCCCCCCCCCCCCCGACACAAATCATCACTTCTAGCACACCTCTCCAAATTTCCGCACCTAGAACCATTATTACCCGCCTGCCGTCCCCCAAATTCCTTCCCCCAACACAAATCCCCTCCCCCCAATCTCCTCGTGGTGCCCTCTCCTCCTCACATGGTACCAGAGTGCCGAGGGCGTCCTCCCCTCCTGCCCACCCCTTGCAGACACTGGTTCTGGTGACAGTTCATTGCCCAATGCCACCTAGGGAAAAGGAGGGATACGAAGAGAGAGGGAAAAAAAACACACCCTCTCAGCTGATTTCCAACATCCAATCACCTGCGCCAGATTCTACCCATCACCCCCCTGGCTGGGTTTGTGTTACATATATTATAGTAGTTATTAAATCTCTTCATTCTGAACACTTCAGCTCCAGGGAAGTCGGGCTGAGCCGACACACACATGTACGTAGGATGTTCTGTGACTCTCCATTACACCATCCACACTGGGATTTGTCTGATATCCCTTCCCTTGGCGGTGGATGGGTTAACGTCACCGATGTCATCGGACAAAGATGACTTCATGAGCCTGTGACAGGTGACACGTTGTTTCGGGAGTGATGGTGGCTCGGGGTCACCCTAGGAGATGAGTCAGGGGGGGGTGTTGTCAGGTGTGTGCCAGGTGTGACCGCACCACCGTTATAAATCCCGGCAGAAATGAGAGATTGTCGATAAGACGATAGACGGCCGGCTCAGCACACTGATGAACTCCTTGTAGGTCAGGAGGTCTCAGATTATTGGAGATGCTGTGTACAGACAGAGCTCTTTGTCTGAGGGGGGGGAGGGGGGTCTGACACCCCCTGTCTGATCCTGATTAATATAGATCTATCTGTATCTAAAGACTAATTATCAAAAAGTCACATGAGGGTTTCTTCCACCCAACAGTACGGCATCACTCAACCCAAAGCCAGGGTTTTGTTGTCTAGGAGATGCTGGAATGCTAAACCACCTTATCGTTCCTTGTGGTCTCCAGATCTTCATGTCCGGGGGTCTGCACCACCCTCTACTGCTATTATATGGAGGATCTTCCTGTATTTTATATTAAACCACCTTATCATTCCTTGTGGTCTCCAGATCTTCATGTCCTTGGGTCTGCACCACCCTCTACTGCTATTATATGGAGGATCTTCCTGTATTTTATATTAAACCACCTTATCGTTCCTTGTGGTCTCCAGATCTTCATGTCCTGGGGTCTGCACCACCCTCTACTGCTATTATATGGAGGTTCTTCCTGTATTTTATATTAAACCACCTTATCGTTCCTTGTGGTCTCCAGATCTTCATGTCCTTGGGTCTGCACCACCCTCTACTGCTATTATATGGAGGTTCTTCCTGTATTTTATATTAAACCACCTTATCGTTCCTTGTGGTCTCCAGATCTTCATGTCCGGGGGTCTGCACCATCCTCTACTGCTATTATATGGTGGTTCTTCCTGTATTTTATATTAAACCACCTTATCATTCCTTGGTAACTCCAACAGTGGGGTCTCCAGATTTTTAGTTTCTGGGGTGTGCACCACCCTCTACTGCTATTGCATGGAGGTTCTTCCTGTATTTTATATTAAACCACCTTATCGTTCCTTGTGGTCTCCAGATCTTCATGTCCGGGGGTCTGCTCCACCCTCCAATGCAATTATATGGAAGTTCTTCCTGTATTTCATACTAAACCACCTCATCACTCCTTGGGAACTCCAGCATTGAGGTCTCCAGCTGTGTTCTGGTGTCTGCTGTCTTCTCCACCCTCCACCGTTATTATACGAAGGGTTCCTCGTGTAGTTTATATATTAAGGAGCATGCAGCTGGAGAAGCCTGAATGTCCCATGGTGGAGAAGAACACATCTGTAGTTCATGGCAGTCACAGAACAGGGAACCTTAACACTGGAGCCTCTTAAGAGATATATGGCCCGTGAGTCTTCCCACCAGACTCCACTTAGAACTAAATTGGGGTGGATTTACACCGATGCATTTTACCGCCTGATGCCATTTAAGTGTAAGCTCATCAAAATGCAAGCTTTGCAATGCATTGTATTGGATGTCAATACAGCTCACATCAATGGGACATTTGAGCAGCCATTCTCAACCAGGCTTCAATGGAACCCAAGGGTTCCTTCAGGGGTGGCCATGGGTTTCTTGAGCCTTGACCTCCCATGTAATGGTGCCTGCATAGTTCCAGGTCCAAAACCACTTGATAGAGCCAGCGGCATGCAAGCCTGTGATAATGGCCACCTTATAAAGGTTGTCATTCTTCTCACCAACTAATGTGAGGGGATTTGACTCTCGATAGACTAATCTTAGCTGGGGTTTCCTGAGAACTGAAAATAATTTGTAGGGTTCCTCTGGGTTGACAAAGGCTGCCGTAGAGGAAGGAGAGTTCTCCACTCTGGTCTAACCAGGGGTGGACTGACCATTTGGAAACTCGGGCACTGCCAGAGGGCCCGGGGTCAGTAAGGGGCCCCATGAGATACCCCTGGTACCTTTTTCATAGGCTTTTTTGAGTTTGGGCAAGGACACAGGGGCCCCATGATCCCCTATTGCCCCACAGGGCCCCATGAGTTGTCAGTTCGCCCCTGGGTCTAACGTCAAAATGTTTCTTTTTTAGTTTTGGATGGAGGGGTGAGGGATTAGAACTGCTGTCTGTGTCCCTGATGGGGGAGATCCACCCTCTCTAATGGGACTGTGAGTGAGGAAAAATCCAACATCCTACTGTGGTCACCAGAACTGAAATCGAGAGAAAATCTTCCGACGGGCACAACTCCGGGATTTACTTTAGTGTGAAGATATTGTCTTTCATTTCCTGTTGTATCTACAGAACAGGAAGTGAGGAGAAATCTCCTCCTTAGCCTGCATTTTTTTAAGAGTTGAAATTTGGGGAGGTGTGCTAGTAGTGGTGATTTGGGGGGATTTTTGTGGCGAGGAGGATTTGTGCTGGAAGGGGGGATTTAGGGAGTTTATGCTGGAAAAGGTTTAGTGGGGCACTGAAATTTAAATTCTGAACTGAATCCGAAAATTCATGATGCACTCGGCCGAAAATCGAATCTGAAATGGACAGTTTTAAAAATATATATATTTTATTGAAAATTATATTATATTTGACTTTTTAACTAATATCATGAATTTGAATATATATGAATTTAAAAAATACATTCCAGTAATGTGAGAAAAAAAAAACATAAATAGAGGTGTTTTTGCACTGAAATCACGGGGGGGGGGGGGGTTTGCATTGAAGTCAATGGGATGTTATTTGCATTAAAGTCAATGATGACAGATTTTGCATTGAATTCAATGGGACGCTTTTTTGCATTGAAGTCAATGGGATACGATTTTGCATTGAATTCAGTGGGGCACAATTTTGCATTGAAATCAATGGGACGCTATTTTGCATTGACGTCAATGGTGCGCGATTTTTCATTGAAGCCAATGAGGTGCGATTTTGCATTGAATTCAGTGGGGCGTGATTTTGCACTGAAATCAATGGGACGCGATTTTGCTTTGAAGTCAATGGTGCACGATTTTGCACTGGTGTCAATGGGAATGCCATTTTGCATTGAAGTCAATGGGACGCGATTTTACATTGAAGCCAATGGTGCGTGATTTTCATTGCATCACTAAAAAAGGTTATATGGTAGAGGGGGAGAGATGTGTGCTGGGAGGGGAAATTTTTTGGTGGGGGGGGGGGTTGGGTTGTGCCGCTAGGGATGACTGGGGGGTTAGTTTGTGCAAGAGGGAGAAAGGGTTGCGCTAGGATGCGGGATTGGGGGAGGGAAATGAGTGCTGGAATGGGGATTGGAAGAGGGGGATTTGTGCTGAGAGGGGGGATTGCGAGAGGGAAATGTGTTCTGGAATGGGGATTGGAAGAGGGGGATTTGTGCTGAGAGGGGGGATTGCGAGAGGGATATGTGTGCTGGAATGGGGATTGAAAGAGGGGGATTTGTGCTGAGGGGGGGATTGCGAGAGGGAAATGTGTTCTGGCATGGGGATTGGAGGAGAGGAATTTGTGCTGGGAGGGGGATTTGGAGTGAGAGAGAATTTGTGCTCGGAGGGGAAATTTGAAGGGTTAAGGATTTGTGCTAGGATGGGGGAATTTTTTTTGAGGGGGGGGGGATTTGTGCTGGGGACATATGGGGAGAGAGAGGATTTGAGCTAAGGGGAGGATGGGAGGAGGGAGAATTTATGCTTAGTAAGCATACAGATTAGTGGTTGTTTTTTTTCGGGGGGGGGGGGAGGGATTTTGCTGACACATAATGATCATACATATTGGGGGGGAGGGGGCGCAATTTGGCATGTTCACCCTGGACTGTAGATGGCCTTGTCCCAGCACTGCCCCCACCCATTCATACTCCATACTCCTCTGGCATTTCTGGCTGTGGCCATCTTGAGTAAGGGCAGATGAGTCATGTCACATTTGCTTCCTGGAATCCATCTGCCCTTAGCTTAGGCATGCAGGCAGCACGGTGTGCCTAGCTGAGAAAGCCCCTCCTGCCCATTCCTGGGATGAATGACATCATTGTGGCCTAGGCCAGAAACCAGGAAGCCGCTGAAGATATTTAACAAGAAAAAAGGTAAATCCAGTAAATCTGATAAACCGTCCCGTCTATTTACTGATGCCGGCAGTACCCGGATTACAAATCGTTCATGTCGATGGAGAGAGCGAACTTCTGCTGTAAAGCAGACTTTGCACTAAAGAGCTACAAAAAAAAAAAAATACACAGATGACCGAAAACCACAGACAGGCCGCATCCCATTTATACATCCAGATGAATACAAACAAATGTGATACATTGTAACAAAACTGTATAAATCATATTGGAAGGTTGTATCATCTCCGCCGTCATGACATCATCACAGCTCCCCAATTGTGTAGAAAAATACTAAATCTGTATATTTTTTTTTTTGTTCCCTTATTCGGCCATTGGCCCCCCGGAGCGCTGGGAGTTCCGTGATCTTTTGCGCACATTGTGGCCCGCCATGGTGTGCGTATCATTAGAGATGGCTCATCACATGTCCGTGTTCCTTGATGTATACACAGACATTAAATTCTAGTTACCAGCTGCCTCCAGCTTGGGTTCCAATGTGTCTGACTCAGCACAATAGCAGCTGCAGGAGAGCGCCTGTCAGGTAGATAAATGTATTATCTGATGTTGCCTCCGCCAGCTAAACGCAGAAATAAAACATGCGCCCGGCTTCCCCTAAGCTCTGTAGCGTTGTCAAATTTTGTTCCTACATTGTCTTGATAAAAAGCCCGACTGTTCCTTTTCCAAACCGACGTGAGGAGCTGGGCCGGCGTGAAGGGGAGATGACACCCGGGCGATTCCAGCGTCTGATTTTATTACCGTGGTGGCAGGAGAGGCGGCCGGGGGAAGCGAGCCCATTAACCCCTCCGCGGTGCAGACATGGCCCGGAGAGCGCTCTACACATTGGACGCGCACACTTATCTCTTGCTGCGCTGCTGCCCCTTCGGTGGATTGTTTTCCCGCGTGACGGGGAAGAGGGAAAAAAAAAGGAGATATTGTAATTAATGAGCAGCCACAAAAACCCCCAAATACAGAAGATTCCAACTTTATATCTCCTTTCCCTGCAGTGAGAAAACATCTAACCCACAGTGTATGACACCCTGCAAAATGTGGTGTCGCTGCCCCGCCCACGTCATTACATCAGGAGTGACAGCAGAGGATGGATAGGGGAGGCTACCATTGCATTATGGGAGGAGAGTCAGGTCCTGACTCAGACTTGCTCACATTTTGCATTTTGGCTTACTGAGGTTTTGCAAACAGATCCTTTTTTTCACATGTGCCCAACTATTAGAACAATATTTTTTTTATATATATATTTATATACAGTCATGGCCGAAATTGTTGGCACCCTTGATATTTTTCCTGAAAATCAAGTATTTCACACAAAAAAGGTATTGCATTAACACATGTTTTGCTATACACATGTTTATTCCCTTTGTATGTATTGGAACAAATATAAAACAGAGGCAGAAAAGCAAATATGACATAATGTCACACAAAACCCCAAAAATGGGCTGGACAAAAGTATTGGCACCCTTAACTTAATATTTGGTTGCACACCCTTTGGAAAACATAACTGAAATCAGTCGCTTCCTATAACCATCAATAAGCTTCTGACACCTCTCACCCGGAATTTTGGACCACTCTTCCTTTGCAAACAGCTCCAGGTCTCTCTTATTGGAAGGACACCTTTTCCCAACAGCAATTTTAAGATCTCTCCACAGGTGTTCAATGGGATTTAGATCTGGGCTCATTGCTGGCCACTTCAGAACTCTCCAGCGCTTCTTTGCCATCCATTTCTGAGTGCTTTTTGACGTATGTTTGGGGTCATTGTCCTGCTGGAAGACCCAGGATCTTGGACGCAAACCCAGCTTTCTGACACTGGGCCCTACAGTGCGACCCAAAATCCTTTGGTAATCCTCAGATTTCATGATGCCTTGCACACAGTCAAGGCACCCAGTGCCAGAGGCAGCAAAACAACCCCAAAACATCATTGAACCTCCACCATATTTTACCGTAGGTACTGTGTTTTGTTCTTTGTAGGCCTCATTCCGTTTTCGGTAAACAGTAGAATGATGTGCTTTACCGAAAAGCTCTATCTTGGTCTCATCTGTCCACAAGACGTTTTCCCAGAAGGCTTTTGGCTTACTCAAGTACATTTTGGCAAACTGTAGTCTTGCTTTTTTATGTCTCTGTGTCAGCAGTGGGGTCCTCCTGGGTCTCCTGCCATAGCGTTTCATTTCATTTAAATGTCGACGGATAGTTCGCGCTGACACTGATGCTCCCTGAGCCTGCAGGACAGCTTGAATGTCTTTGGAACATGTTTGGGGCTGCTTATCCACCATCCGGACTATTCTGCGTTGCAATCTTTCATCAATTTTCCTCATCCGTCCACGACCAGGGAGATTAGCTACAGTGCCATGGGTTGCAAACTTCTTGATAATGTTGCGCACTGTGGACAAAGGCAAATCTAGTTCTCTGGAGATGGACTTGTAACCTTGAGATTGTTGATATTTTGCCACAATTTTGGTTCTCAGGTCCTCAGACAGTTCTCGTCTCCTCTTTCTGTTGTCCATGCTTAGTGTGGCACAGACAGACACACAATGCAAAGGTTAAGTGAACGTCTCTCCTTTTTATCTGCTTTCAGGTGTGATTTCTATATTGCCCACACCTGTTACTTGCCCCAGGTGAGTTTACAGGAGCATCACATGCTTGTAACATTCTTATTTATCCGCAGTTGTGAAAGGGTGCCAATACTTTTGTCCAGCCCATTTTTGGAGGTTTGTGTGACATTATGTCGAATTTGCTTTCTTTCCTCCCTTTTTTTGTTTTGTCCCAATACACACAAAGGGAATAAACATGTGTATAGCAAAACATGTGTTAATGCAATACGTTTCGTGAGAAATACATGATTTCCTGGAGAAATATCAAGGGTGCCAACAATTTCGGCCATGACTGTATATATATATGTAAATATATATATACTTTTTTTAGTTTTTTTTTTATTCTTCCAATTGTGTCCAGGTATTTACATTTTTTTATTCCACATATGCCCAACTATTAGAAAATGTTTATTTATTTATTTTCATAATTTCTTTCCCATCTGTCCAACTATTAGGAAAATATATATACTTTTTAAAAAATGATTCCACTTGTGTCCAGGTATTTAAAAATATTTACTTTTTTCAAAAAAAAAAATTTTTAATTCTTCAGCTATAAGAAACTTTTCATTAAATGTATTTTTTAATTCTTCCACACCTGCCTAGGTATTAATTTTCTTTTATTTTTCTATTAGTTTTTTTGCTTTCATCCACATGTGCCTAACTAATATTAAATAAATAAATATATATATATATATATATATATATATATATGTTGTGTGTGTGTGTGTGTGTATGTATGTGTGTATATATATATATATATATATATATATATATAAGGTGTGTGTGTGTATATATATATATGTTGTGTGTGTATGTATATGTATATATGTTGTGTGTGTATATATATATGTATGTATGTATATATGTTGTGTGTGTGTATATATATATGTATGTATGTATATATGTTGTGTGTGTGTATATATATATATGTATGTATATATGTTGTGTGTATGTATATATATATATGTATGTATATATGTTGTGTGTATGTGTATA
>NW_028320172.1:0-47500 GCF_062004578.1 Staurois parvus
TCTCCTCTTCCTCCTCTCTTCTCTTTCTCTTCTCTTCCCCTTCTCTTCTCTCTCCTCTTCCTCCTCTCTTCTCTTCCTCCTCTCCCACATCTCTTCTCTCTCCTCTTCCTCCTCTCTGCTCTCTCCTCTTCCTCCTCTCTGCTCTCTCCTCTCCCACCTCTCTTCTCTTCCTCCTCTCTTCTCTCTCCTCTTCTCTCTCCTCTTCTCTTCACTTCTTCCTTTCTTCTATTCTCTTCCTCCTCTCCCTCCTCTCTTCTCTTCTTCCTCTCCTCTCTGCTCTTCCTCCAATCCTCTCTTCTCTTCCTCCTCTCTTCCCTTCATTCTCCTCTTCTCTCCTCTCTTTTCTTCCTCCTCTCTCTCTCTCTCTCTCCCTCTACTCTACCTCCTCTCCCCCCTCCTTTTCCTCCTCTTCTTTCTCTTCCCCTCTCCTCTTCCTCCTCTCTCATCACCTTTCTATTCTTTTTCCCCCTCTCTCCTTCCTCCTCTCCTCCTCTCTCCTCTTCCTATTCTCTTCTTTTACTCCTCTTCTTTCTCTCCCCCTCTCTTTTTCCTCCTCTCTTCTTCCCCCTCTCTCCTCTCCCTCTTCTCATCTCTCTCTCCTTTCTCTCCCCTCTCTTATTCCTCCTCTCCCCCTCTCCTCTTACTGCTTTCTCATCTTCCTCCTCTCTCATCTCCCTCCTCTCCTCTTCCTCCTATTCTCTCCCCCCCATTCTTCCTCCTCTCCCTTCTATCTCTCCCCTCTCCTCCTTCTCTTCCTCCTCTTTCCCACCCCCTTCTCTCTCTATCCCCCTTCTCTCTTTTCTCTTCCACTCCCTCTCCCATTCTCCTTCCCTCCTTCTCTCTCACTCCCTACCAGCTACCCCCCCCCCCCTCTCTCTCTCTCCCCTCTCTCCCCCTCCCTCTCCTTCCCTCCCACTCTCCTCCCCTGATCTCTCTATTTCTCCTTTCATTACTATCTCCCCCTTCTCTCCATCTCCCCCCCACCCCTCCTTTCCCCTCTATCTGCCCCTCCTCTCCCTCTCCCCCCCTCTCCTTTCTCCTCTATCACCCCCTCCCGTCCCTCCCACCTCCCTCTCCCCCCCCCTTCCCTTCTATCTTCCCCTTCTCTCCCTCTTTCTCCCCCCCCCCCACTCCCTTCCCCTCTATCCCCCCCTCCTTTCCCTCTTACTCTTCCCCCCTCCCACCCCCTACCCCTCTTCTCCCTCTCTTCCCTCCCCATCTCCCCTCTCCCCTCTCTCAATCTTTTTAAACTATTAGGCAATGATGTCACCCTCCTATGTAATGACACCTCGGCCCATCCTCACATATTATTATTATTGGGAATGTGGTGTCTCTGGGTTCAGGCTATTCACAATTTTTCTCTATATTCTTTGTATTCTGGTGAGGAAGGTCTCCTTATAATGAAATTCTGACCCCCAGATCCGGGTTAGAGCCTCCAGTATGACCCCATTGTGCTTTGCTGCCCTCCCTGCACCCCCAAAATCCGAGCATTGACACAACCTATCTGTGTATCCTTCTGTCCTTACGTTTAAAGCCCAACTGAATATTCCGTTGAAAACAGTTTGGGGCATCAAAACAGAGGGTCCCCGCAGGCTTGCAGTTTGTTTTCTTTAAAATAAAACAGCCATGGCTTGAGTGGAAAGGCCTGTTCCTTGCCAGCATGGCTGCAAAGTGGGGCCTTTGCTCTGGATGTGGAAGCAGTGGTCTCTCAGCAGAGGTCAGACACACCCCTTACAGGGCCAGACCTTTACCTCTGCACTCAGCCAATCTCATGCCCCTTGCTGCTTGGAGAGCTTCAGCTGCGAACGGGGGCGGACTGACCATTTGAAAACTCGGGCACCGCCTGAGGGCCCGGGGTCAGTAGGGGGCCCCATGAGATGCCCCTGGCACCTTTTTCATAGGCTTTTTTTGACTTTGGGCAAGGACACAGGGGCCCCATGATCCCCTATTGCCCGGGGTCCCCATGAGTTGTCAGTCCGCCCCTGGCTGTGAATCAGCAGGAGGCGTGTCAGACCTCTGTAGAGAGACCACTGCTTCCCTGCAGCACGGGGCGGACTGACAACTCATGGGGCCCCCGGGCAATAGGGGATCATGGGGCCCCTGTGTCCTTGCCCACACCAAAAAAAGCCTATGAAAAAGCCAATGAAAGGTACCAGGGGCATCTCATGGGGCCCCCTACTGACCCCGGGCCCTCGGGCAGTGTCCAAGTGCTCAAATGGTCAGTCCGCCCCTGGAATATAAAGGGAGACAATACAGCAACAATACAGTTCAATACAAGAGGGTTAGGAGGGCCCTGATCCTGGGAGCTTACAATCTAAGGGGGAGGGGCTGGTGGTACAAAAGGTAATAACTGTGGGGGATGGACTGGTAGGAGGAAAAGAAGATTCCGTTATTAGCTGAGGGCAGGATAGGCTTCCCTGAAGAGAGAGGTTCTCAGAGATCATGATAGTGGGCCGAGTAGGCGATAGTCTGATTGGGGTAGAGAGTTCCAGAGGATGGGGGAGGCTCTGAAGAAGTCCCGGAGATGAGCATGGGAGGAGGAGAGACAGGCTTTTCTATTCAGGACGCAGTTTGAAATGCTAAAACTTTGCTCACATGGGTGTTCTGATGCCCCCAGAATGCATTTAGCTGCTGTAAACGGAAGGTTCACTTGGGCTTCACCTTCTCTGGGAGAACGGGGCGCAGGTGGCAGCGAGGAGTTGGCACTGAACTGGCACTGAACTGGCACTGAACTGGTGACATGATTAACTGTAATGACGGCAATACCCATGACTATCCTTGCAAAGCCTTTTTTTGCACTTGTACCCATAATCCCCTGTTCCTGGACACTCGCGGCCCTCGCCTCTCACCCCGGTGCTCTTTACACCAACGCCAGCCAGCCCCGAAGTGTGGGAAAAAGTTTTTCTCATAAATTGTTTTGTCACGGAGGAGCCGGCCTTTAGCTAACAATATGTCATTATGCGGGGCTGCTTTTCTCCCAATTCACCGTTTTAATTACTTTTAATGCATGTGACACCAATTTAAACAAATAATATTATAGTTGGCCACGGAGCCGACACGGATCAGATGCAGAGTGTACCCGGCAGATCATGTATGTTATTACTGGTAATGACAATGGTGCCATTATTGGCATTATCTGCCGCTGTTATTGTTCCCTTCATAGTTCTAATCCTCCTCTAATAACAGTTTTTATTGCTTTTCTTGTTTTGTTTCATCGGCAATGCCAGAGGCCCGAGTCCCAGGTACCTGCTGCTGCTGCTGGGGGACAGGCACGGAGGGCTAGATGAGCAAAGAGCGCCACCTGTCTGACACCGGCAGAATAGGTTCCACTTGTCCAGCTTTGGAGACTCTGATCCTCTGGGGTTCACAAAAGCTGGAGGGTGCAGAATCAGGCTGCATAGGGACCAATCAGCTTCTGACCCCGGCTTGTTCACTTAGGCTTTGGTCATAAAACCTGGAAGCTGATTGGTCAGAAGCGAGCCTGATTTTGCACTCTTCAGCTTTAGTAAATAGACCCCCCAAATGACCGAAACTGTAATGTTACCCCTCCAAGCGATGGAGATCAGTTGTCTCCAGCAGGGCCAGGACAAGGTCATCCAGCACCCAGGGAGAAGAAGCCAAACGCCCCCCCCCCCCCCAAGATGTAAGAGCAATGGAGCATTATGTATGAACAAAAATCCCCTCCCTAAACCCCCCACAAAAAAATGAAAAAAAATTCAAGCACTAATCTATCTGTACACTTGCCCCCTAAGCATAAATCCCTTTGCAAGTCAAAATTCTCCCCAAACTAAAATTCCCCCTCTTCCCAATAGCACAAATCCTCTAGCCCTCAAATTTCCCCTCTGAGCACAAATCCCCCCCAAGTCCTCCTCTCCCAGCAGAAATCTCTCCAAAATCTACAAGCACAGATCCTCCCTCTCCTCAAAATCCCCCCCCTCAAGCATAAACCCCCCAATCATCCCTACTAGCACAAATTCCCCACCCCCAAATCTCCCTTCCGAACACATATACACCCCCCAATATCAGCCCTTCTAGCACAAATCCCCCCCCCCAATCTCCCTAACACAGATACACCCCCAATACCAGCCCTTTTAGCACCCTTCCTAACACAAATACACCTCCTAATATCACCCCTTCTAGCACCCCCCCCCCCCCAAACCTCCCTAACACAGATAAACCCCCAATATCAGCCCTTTTAGCACAACCCCCCCCCAAATCTCCCTTCCTAACACAGATACACCCCCCAATATCACCCCTTCTAGCACAACCCCCCCCCCCCAAACCTCCCTAACACAGATAAAACCCCAATATCACCCCTTCTAGCACAACCCCCCCCCCCCCCCCCCCAAACCTCCCTAACACAGATAAAACCCCAATATCAGCCCTTTTAGCACAACCCTTCCCCCAAATCTCCCTTCCTAACACAGATACACCCTCCAAAATCACCCCTTCTAGCACAAATTCCCCCCCCCATCTCCCTTCCTAACACAAGTACACACCCCAATATCACCCCTTCTAGCACAAATTCCCCCCCCAAATCTCCCTTCCTAACACAGATAAACCCCCAATATCAGCCCTTTAGGCACAACCCACCCAAACCTCCCTTCCTAACACAAATACACCCCCCAATATTACACCTTCTAGCACAACCCCCCCCCCCCAAATCTCCCTTCCTAACACAGATAAACCCCCAATATCAGCCCTTTTAGCACAACCCCCCCAAATCTCCCTTCCTAACACAGATACACCCCCCAATATCACCCCTTCTAGCACAACCCCCCCCCCCCCCAAACCTCCCTAACACAGATAAAACCCCAATATCAGCCCTTTTAGCACAACCCCCCTCCAAATCTCCCTTCCTAACACAGATACACCCTCCAAAATCACCCCTTCTAGCACAAATTCCCCCCCCCATCTCCCTTCCTAACACAAGTACACACCCCAATATCACCCCTTCTAGCACAAATTCCCCCCCCCCCCAAATCTCCCTTCCTAACACAGATAAACCCCCAATATCAGCCCTTTAGGCACAACCCACCCAAACCTCCCTTCCTAACACAAATACACCCCCCAATATTACACCTTCTAGCACAACCCCCCCCCCAAATCTCCCTTCCTAACACAGATAAACCCAAAATATCAGCCCTTTTAGCACAACCCCCCCAAACCTCCCTTCCTAACACAGATAAACCCCCAATATCAGCCCTTTCAGCACAACTTCCCCCAAACCTCCCTTCCTAACACAAACACACCCTCCAAAATCACCCCTCTGAGCACAAATCCCCCCCAAGTGCTCCTCTCCTAGTAGAAATCTCCCCCAAAACCCCCCTCCAAGCACACATCCTCTCCCTCCCCCCAAAAATCCTCCTTCCTAACACTAATACCCCCTCCAACCCCCCCCCCCACTAGCACAACCCCCCCCCAATCCCAATTCCTAACACAAATCACCCCTTCCAAATCCCCCCACTACAGCACAAATCCTCTTCCACCCCCCCCCCCCCAGTTCCCCCTCCTAACACAAATTCCCCCCAATAATCTCTACTAGCACAACCCCCCCCCCCCCCCCCACCCACCACTTCTGGCACAAATACTCTTCCCCGTTCCCCATCCGAGCACAAACAAATCTCCCCTAACCATCCATACTAGCACAAATCACCCCCCCCCACCATTCCCCTTCCTGACCTCACAAATGGCCACAAATTCCCACAGACACCCTCCAAAATCTGTCAGAAAGTCCTCCCCGAAGAATGGAGGAGGGGGGGGCAGGGGGGGGGGGAGTAACTCCCTATTAATGGCCATGAGAGGGGCAACTCCATATTAATGGTCAGGGGGCCAGGGGAAAACTCCACAATAACTTCCTGTGTTAGAGCGCCCCCACTCTGGAGGAAGGAGCACAGGGTTCACCTTTAGACAGCAGCATTGTCAGTCTGAGGGGGGGGAGGGGAGTGTTAGATAGACTAGCAGATTTAGATACACTAACAAGCTGAAGCCAAACTCCAGGCAATACTTTAAAAGCAGGAAAACAGTTTTGTTCCTTTTGGGATAAAGGATTTATATACACAAAAATAAAAGCTGATCATTGTAATCCCCCTGTCAGTGGTAAATGGTTTGCCTCATCCCTGTAGCTTGATACTTCTGCAGGACAGCTTAAAAAAACAACAGACGTACGGGATGGATCACCGGATGAAAATAGAAGAAAGAAATCCTAAAAAGAAATCTAATGCAGCCGTCACATCTAAGAAATGGTAAACTGCAATCTGATAAATGTTTGCTTTTGGCTTCGTTATTGTTAATGTGGATTTTAATTTTAGAAATATTGAGCAGTGTGTTCACATTAAGGCCCCCTCCAGATGGGGGGACCCCTCAGCGGATCCACCTGCTCAGTGGGGGATCTCTCCTCTGGTCCCCGCAGAGAAGGCCAATGACAGGTCTGTGTCCGCTCCGCTGCTGCGGTTTTTTGGCCCTTGGGGCATTATTCCCTCACTGTCAGCAACAGTGGGGCATAGTTCCTGCCACTGACACCAACAACGGGGCACTATTCCTGCCACTGACACCAACAACGGGGCACTATTCCTGCCACTGACACCAACAACGGGGCACTATTCCTGCCACTGACACCAATGATGGGGCACTATTCCTCCCACTGACACCGATGATGGGGCACTATTCCTACCACTGACACCAATGATGGGGCACTATTCCTGCCACTGACACCAACAACGGGGCACTATTCCTACAACTGACACCAATGATGGGGCACTATTCCTCCCACTGACACCAGTGATGGGCACTATTCCTCCCACTGACACCAGTGATGGGGCACTATTCCTCCCACTGACACCAATGATGGGGCACTATTCCTCCCACTGACTCCAAGGATGGGGCACTATTCCTCCCACTGACACCAATGATGGGACACTATTCCTCCCACTGACACCAAGGATGGGGCACTATTCCTCCCACTGATACCAATGATGGGGCACTATTCCCCCCACTGACACCAACAATGGGGCACTATTCCTACCGCTAATACCAATGTTGGCTCACTAGTCCTCCCACTGACACCAATGATGGGGCACTATTCCTCCCACTGACACCAATGATGGGGCACTATTCCTCCCACTGATACCAATGATGGGGCATTATTCCTCCCACTGACACCAATGATGGGGCACTATTCCTCCCACTGACACCGATGATGGGGCACTATTCCTCCCACTGACACCAATTATGGGGCATTATTCCTCCCACTGACACCAATGATGGGGCACTATTCCTCCCACTGACACCGATGATGGGGCGCTATTCCTCCCACTGACACCAATGATGGGGCATTATTCCTCCCACTGACACCAGTGATGGGGCGCTATTCCTCCAACTGACACCGATGATGGGGCGCTATTCCTCCCACTGATACCAATGATGGGGCAGTATTCCTCCCACTGACACCGATGATGGGGCACTATTCCTCCCACTGACACCAATGATGGGGCATTATTCCTCCCACTGACACCAATGATGGGGCGCTATTCCTCCCACTGACATCGATGATGAGGCGTTATTCCTCCCACTGACACCAATGATGGGGCATTATTCCTCCCACTGACACCAGTGATGGGGCGCTATTCCTCCAACTGACACCGATGATGGGGCACTATTCCTCCCACTGACACCAATGATGGGACACTATTCCTCCCACTAACACCAATGATGGGACACTATTCCTCCCACTGACACCAATGATGGGACACTATTCCTCCCACTGACACCAATGATGGGGCATTATTCCTCCCACTGACACCAGTGATGGGGCGCTATTCCTCCAACTGACACCGATGATGGGGCAGTATTCCTCCCACTGACACCAATGATGGGACACTATTCCTCCCACTGACACCAATGATGGGGCGCTATTCCTCCCACTGACACCAATGATGGGACACTATTCCTCCCACTGACACCAATGATGGGACACTATTCCTCCCACTGACACCAATGATGGGGCATTATTCCTCCCACTGACACCAATGATGGGGCACTATTCCTCCCACTGACACCAATGATGGGGCACTATTCCTCCCACTGACTCCAATGATGGGGCACTATTCCTCCCACTGACACCAATGATGGGACACTATTCCTCCCACTGACACCAATGATGGGGCACTATTCCTCCCACTGATACCAATGATGGGACACTATTCCTCCCACTGACACCAATGATGGGGCACTATTCCTCCCACTGACTCCAATGATGGGGCACTATTCCTCCCACTGACACCAATGATGGGACACTATTCCTCCCACTGACACCAATGATGGGACACTATTCCTCCCACTGACACCAATGATGGGGCACTATTCCTCCCACTGACACCAATGATGGGACACTATTCCTCCCACTGACACCAATGATGGGACACTATTCCTTCCACTGACACCAGTCATGGGACATGTTGTGTCAATGTATCAGGAAGTGAAGATAAATGTCTCCAATGGGACACAAATGGAAATTGGGAGGCAGAAAAGGAATCATACAGGGTTTACCACATCCTGCCATCCATAACAAGCCAGAAAAAGCTTTGCCTTCAGATATAAATGCAGAAGTGTCTCCTACAAGGCCAGGGACAGGAGCCACGGGTGTCGGGATATTCCCTCGTCTTGTAGACATTCAGCTTCACAACACATGCTGGCCAGATTAAGAGAAATATGTTAGTTATTCCAGGTATGTTATCCAGTCAGGTAATACACGCTGGATACGCAGAGTTCGGGGCCAATGGCGTAAAAATAGCCATAGCAGCCCACGTGGGTGGTATGGGGCCTGAGGGTGCAAGGGAGCCAATCAGGAGGATCTCAAGGCAAAATGAAAACATGTTCAATCTGTGTGAATGCGAAGATAACATAAGTCCAGTGCTGTATTATTAGGAATTGCGGGGGTTACTGTTCACACTGACCCTGCACCCCTCTGACACTGACCCTGCACCCCTCTGACACTGACCCTGCACCCCTCTGACACTGACCCTGCACCCCTCTGACACTGACCCTGCACCCCTGTGACATTGACCCTGCACCCCTCTGACACTGGCCCTGCACCCCTCTGACACTGACCCTGCACCCCTCTGACACTGACCCTGCACCCCTGTGACATTGACCCTGCATCCCTCTGACACTGACCCTGCACCCCTCTGACACTGACCCTGCACCCCTCTGACACTGACCCTGTACCTCCTGTGACACTGACCCTGCACCCCTCTGACACTGACCCTGTACCTCCTGTGACACTGACCCTGCACCCCTCTGACACTGACCCTGCACCCCTGTGACACTGGCCCTGCACCCCTCTGACACTGACCATGCACCCCTCTGACACTGACCCTGCACCCCTGTGACATTGACCCTGCATCCCCTGTGTTACTGACCATGTACCCCCTGTGACGTTGACCCTGCACCCCCTGTGATACTGACCTTGTACCCCCTGTGACATTGACCCTGCACCCCCTGTGATACTGACCATGTACTCCCTGTGACGTTGACCCTGCACCCCTCTGACACTGACCCTGCACCCCTCTGACACTAACCCTGTATCTCCTGTGACACTGACCCTGCACCCCTCTGACACTAACCCTGTACCTCCTGTGACACTAACCCTGTACCCCCTGTGACACTGGCCCTGCACCCCCCTGACACTGACCCTGCACCCCTCTGACACGGACCCTGTACCCCTCTGACACTGACCCTGCACCCCTCTGACACTGACCCTGCACCCCTCTGACACTGGCCCTGCACCCCTCTGACACTGACCCTGTACCTCCTGTGACACTGACCCTGCACCCCTCTGACACTGACCCTGCACCCCTCTGACACTGACCCTGTACCTCCAGTGACACTGACCCTGTACCTCCTGTGACACTGACCCTGCAACCCTGTGACACTGACCCTGCACCCCTCTGACACTGACCCTGCACCCCTCTGACACTGACCCTGTACCTCCTGTGACACTGACCCTGCACCCCTCTGACACTGACCCTGTACCCCCTGTGATACTGACCTTGCACTTTCGTGACACTGACCCTGTACCCCCTGTGATACTGACCTTGCACTTTCGTGACACTGACCCTGTATCCATAGTGGCATGGACCGTGTACACCCCGTAATACTGACCCTGTATCCCCTGTGGCATTGACCCTGCACCCCCTGTGATACTGACCTTGTACTCCCTGTGATGTTGACCCTGCACCCCCTGTGATAATGACCTTGTACTCCCTGTGATGTTAACCCTGCACTCCCTGTGATACTGACCTTGTACCCCTGTGACATTGACCCTGCACCCCCTGTGATACTGACCCTGCACCCCCTGTGTTACTGACCCTGTATCCCCTGTGACATTGACCCTGCACCCCCTGTGATACTGACCTAGTACCCCCTGTGACATTGACCCTGCACCCCCTGTGATACTGACCTAGTACCCCCTGTGACATTGACCCTGCACCCCCTGTGATACTGACCCTGTATCCCCTGTGACATTGACCCTGCACCCCCTGTGATACTGACCTAGTCCCCCTGTGACATTGACCCTGTACCCCCTGTGTTACTGACCCTGTACCCCCTGTGACATTGACCCTGCACCCCCTGTGATAATGACCTTGTACTCCCTGTGATGTTAACCCTGTACTCCCTGTGATACTAACCTTGTACCCCTGTGACATTGAGCCTGCACCCCCTGTGATACTGACCCTGCACCCCCTGTGTTACTGACCCTGTATCCCCTGTGACATTGACCCTGCACTCCCTGTGATACTGACCTTGTACTCCCTGTGACGTTGACCCTGCATCCCCTGTGATACTGACCTTGTACCCCCTGTGACATTGACCCTGCACCCCCTGTGATACTGACCCTGTATCCCCTGTGACATTGACCCTGCACCCCCTGTGATACTGACCCTGTATCCCCTGTGACATTGACCCTGCACCCCCTGTAATACTGACTTTGTACCCCCTGTGACATTGACCCTGCACCCCCTGTGATACTGACCCTGTATCCCCTGTGACATTGACCCTGCACCCCCTGTGATACTGACCTAGTCCCCCTGTGACATTGACCCTGCACCCCCTGTGACGCAGACAAACAGAAGAAGACACAGCACCTCTAAGTGTAGACTGGTATCTGTAATTTGCTCATCCATGCTCTTACAAACAAGGAGGAGTCTTTATTGGGTCATGGACCTAATTTTTCTCCCACTATGGGGCCCACTATAGGGCCCAAACCATTCTTTTTATTTAAGGGTCTCAATAGGTTTGTCAGAAACCTTACATTAAAAAGGTTTCTCCATATGCAGTCCACTAAAGTCCACTAAAACCTTTACCTCCAATTTAAACAACTCCAACACAACTGATGATGACCCTTATCACCCATCCCTGATTTTGACCTCAACACCGATGTCATAGACTCTCCTGAATCATCGAACTGCTCTGGTGAGGACCTTAACATTTCTACCCAACATCTAGCGACCTCTCCGCCTGGACAACACTCCACGTGTAGAACAAAGTCCGCTTTCTAACCATCCCATGATAAAAGCCCATTTTTAGAGTCCTTTTATAAGGCAGTCTACTCAGATTTCCTCAAATTATGGAATAACACAGAAAAATATCAAAATACATCATTTCACAACTTGACCACAAGTCTTATCCGAGCTCACCAACAATGACATCATCATTCTGCCCGCGCACGAAGGGGGGGGGGGGAATAGTTCAGTTTTGGGGTCCAATTCACAAAAAGAACATTGGGGAACTGGAGAAAGTACAGAGAAGGGAAACCAAACTGATAAGAGGCATGGAGGAGATCAGCTATGAGGAGAGATTAGAGGAACTGAATGTATTCTCTACTGAGAAGAGGAGATTAAGGGAAGATATGATCTCCATGTATAATACATAAGGGGGGATATGATCTCCATGTATAATACATAAGGGGGGATATGACCTCCATGTATAATACATAAGGGGGGATATGATCTCCATGTATAATACATAAGGGGGGATATGATCTCCATGTATAATACATAAGGGGGGATATGATCTCCATGTATAATACATAAGGGGGATATGATCTCCATGTATAATACATAAGGGGGGGTATGATCTCCATGTATAATACATAAGGGGGATATGATCTCCATGTATAATACATAAGGGGGGGTATGATCTCCATGTATAATACATAAGGGGGGATATGATCACCATGTATAATACATAAGGGGGGATATGATCTCCATGTATAATACATAAGGGGGATATGATCTCCATGTATAATACATAAGGGGGGATATGATCTCCATGTATAATACATAAGGGGGGATATGATCACCATGTATAATATATAAGGGGGATATGATCTCCATGTATAATACATAAGGGGGATATGATCTCCATGTATAATACATAAGGGGGGGATATGATCTCCATGTATAATACATAAGGGGGGATATGATCACCATGTATAATACATAAGGGGGGATATGATCACCATGTATAATACATAAGGGGGGATATGATCTCCATGTATAATACATAAGGGGGGATATGATCTTCATGTATAATACATAAGGGGGGATATGATCCCCATGTATAATACATAAGGGGGGATATGATCTCCATGTATAATACATAAGGGGGTGATATGATCTCCATGTATAATACATAAGGGGGGTATGATCACCATGTATAATACATAAGGAGATATGATCTCCATGTATAATACATAAGGGGGGATATGATCTCCATGTATAATACATAAGGGGGGGGGATAAGATCTCCATGTATAATACATAAGGGGGGGGGGGATATGATCTCCATGTATAATACATAAGGGGGATATGATCACCATGTATAATACATAAGGGGGGATATGATCTCCATGTATAATACATAAGGGGGGATATGATCTCCATGTATAATACATAAGGGGGGGATATGATCTCCATGTATAATACATAAGGGGGATATGATCTTCATGTATAATACATAAGGGGGGATATGATCTCCATGTATAATACATAAGGGGGGATAATATCTCCATTTATAATACATAAGGGGGATATGATCTCCATGTATAATACATAAGGGGGGATATGATCACCATGTATAATACATAAGGGGGTGATATGATCTCTATGTATAATACATAAGGGGGGTATGATCACCATGTATAATACATAAGGGGGATATGATCTTCATGTATAATACATAAGGGGGTGATATGATCTCCATGTATAATACATAAGGGGGGTATGATCACCATGTATAATACATAAGGGGGATATGATCTCCATGTATAATACATAAGGGGGGATATGATCTCCATGTATAATACATAAGGGGGGGGGATAAGATCTCCATGTATAATACATAAGGGGGGGGATATGATCTCCATGTATAATACATAAGGGGGGGATATGATCTCCATGTATAATACATAAGGGGGGATATGATCTCCATGTATAATACATAAGGGGGGGATATGATCTCCATGTATAATACATAAGGGGGGATATGATCTCCATGTATAATACATAAGGGGGGATATGATCTCCATGTATAATACATAAGGGGGGATAAGATCTCCATGTATAATACATAAGGGGGATATGATCTCCATGTATAATACATAAGGGGGGATATGATCACCATGTATAATACATAAGGGGGTGATATGATCACCATGTATAATACATAAGGGGGATATGATCTCCATGTATAATACATAAGGGGGAT
Source organism: Staurois parvus (assembly GCF_062004578.1). Lineage (NCBI taxonomy): Eukaryota > Metazoa > Chordata > Amphibia > Anura > Ranidae > Staurois > Staurois parvus. The sequence continues at coordinate 13,768 of NW_028320172.1, forward strand.
ATGATCTCCATGTATAATACATAAGGGGGGATATGATCTCCATGTATAATACATAAGGGGGGGGGATAAGATCTCCATGTATAATACATAAGGGGGGGGGGATATGATCTCCATGTATAATACATAAGGGGGATATGATCACCATGTATAATACATAAGGGGGGATATGATCTCCATGTATAATACATAAGGGGGGATATGATCTCCATGTATAATACATAAGGGGGGGATATGATCTCCATGTATAATACATAAGGGGGATATGATCTCTATGTATAATACATAAGGGGGATATGATCTTCATGTATAATACATAAGGGGGGATATGATCTCCATGTATAATACATAAGGGGGGATAAGATCTCCATGTATAATACATAAGGGGGATATGATCTCCATGTATAATACATAAGGGGGGATATGATCTCCATGTATAATACATAAGGGGGGATATGATCTCCATGTATAATACATAAGGGGGGGATATGATCTTCATGTATAATACATAAGGGGGATATGATCTCCATGTATAATACATCAGTGGTTCATATAGTGAACTCGGTGTAGTTATCCCCCCTGAGGTCATCACAGAGGACAAGGGGGCGCTCTTTACATCTGGAGGAAAAGAAATGTAATCTCCAAACACGGAAAGGTTTCTTCACAGTAAGAGCTGTGAGAATGTGGAATAGACTCCCTCCAGAGTTGGTTGTGGCCAGCTCAGTGGATTGCTGTAGGAAAGTCCTGGATTCTTTCTTGGATACACAGAATATAACTGGATATAACATTTATAGGGAAAGTTGATCCAGGGAATATCCGATTGCCTCTCGGGGGATCAGGAAGGAATTTCTTCCCTGCAGGAGCATACTGTGGGTGTAGGATTATACTGTATATTTCTCTCCATAAGACGTACTTTTTCCCTCCCAAAAAATGAGGGAAAATGTCTGTGCGTCTTATGAAGCAAATATGGAGCGGCCGGCCTGGTATTTACCCCATTTTGGAATACTGGGACGGCCGCTTGGCTCTTCTCTGCAGACCTCCAGCGGTCCTACCTTTTCCTCAGTCCAGCGGTGTCCTCAGTCTTCTCTCCCTGGCATCGGCATGGGCAGTTTGCGGCTTCACAGATGGGTGCCCACTGCGTGAAAAGCGCTGCACTTTGTGAATGGCCCTGTAATCTTCAGGGACCTGTCACGTGTTCCAGTAGATTACGCGGAGGGAGGGGGAGGACAAATCTGCGGACGTGGGAGTGGTTACCTGTCAAATTTAGGTATCTGCTCCCCCCCTCCACTCCCCAAATGTCCGCAGTCTCTGGTCATCTCCTGTACTATGTCCGCAGTCTCTGGTCATCTCCTGTACTGTGTCCGCAGTCTCTGGTCATCTCCTGTACTGTGTCCGCAGTCTATGGCCATCTCCTGTACTGTGTCTGCAGTCTCTGGTCATCTCCTGTACTGTGTCCGCAGTCTCTGGTCATCTCCTGTACTGTGTCTGCAGTCTCTGGTCATCTCCTTACTATGTCTGCAGTCTCTGGTCATCTCCTATACCATGTCTGCAGTCTCTGACCCTCTCCTGTACTATGTCTGCAGTCTCTGACCCTCTCCTGTACTGTGTCTGCAGTCTCTGGTCATCTCCTGTACTATGTCGGCAGTCTCTGGTCATCTCCTGTACTGTGTCTGCAGTCTCTGGTCATCTCCTGTACTGTGTCTGCAGTCTCTGGTCATCTCCTGTACTGTGTCCGCAGTCTCTGGTCATCTCCTGTACTATGTCCGCAGTCTCTGGTCATCTCCTGTACTATGTCCGCAGTCTCTGGTCATCTCCTGTACTATGTCTGCAGTCTCTGGTCATCTCCTGTACTGTGTCCGCAGTCTCTGGTCATCTCCTGTACTGTGTCCGCAGTCTCTGGTCATCTCCTGTACTGTGTCCGCAGTCTCTGGTCATCTCCTGTACTGTGTCTGCAGTCTCTGGTCATCTCCTGTACTGTGTCCGCAGTCTCTGGTCATCTCCTGTACTGTGTCCGCAGTCTCTGGTCATCTCCTGTACTGTCCGCAGTCTCTGGTCATCACCTGTACTGTGTTCGCAGTCTCTGGTCATCTCCTGTACTATGTCTGCAGTACATTGGTTCAGAATATTTTTTTTCCTGTTTTCCTCCGTTACTGAAAAATCTAGGTGTGTCTTATGGTCAGGTGCATCTAATGGAGCGAAAAATACGGTAACCTCGTTTTTTTTTTTTATTGGTTGAACTGGATGGACTTTTGTCTTTTTTCAGCCAGACTAACTATTTAACTATGTATACTACTCCAAAACAAGTCAGACTTAATCTCAGAAGCCAACAGATTGCTGTCTAACATCTACACCAAACTCCCTAAAGACCTTCTGCTGGACTTTACATTAGTCTCAGAATCCCTTGTCAAAACAGTAGTAGTCCTCCTGGAAGACCTATTGTTGCCGCTATGAATACCATAACAAGTGGCTTCTCCCAATACATTGATTCCCTTCTTCAGCCACTTGCACATAATGTAGTCATACATTAAAGAATGTTACCCACCTGCTAGACCAATTGTCACCATACAGTTGGGAGTCCAGCTATTTATGGGTGTCTCTAGATGTCACCTCCCTATCCACATCCATTCCTCTTGATTTTGAAATAATTGCACTTCAACATTTCCCATCATTTGATCCCTTCCTCAACCCTAGGCAAGCCACGTTCATTCTTGAAACCACAAGATTCTGTCTAAAACTCAATTATTTCAACTTAAATGGGCAATTTTATTTACAAATACAGGGGACCGCGATGGGAGCCAACTTTGCACCCTCATACACCAACCTGGCCATGGAATATTGGGAACACCATTTCATATGGCAACATAATCCTTTCCGTACAAAAAATGGCCACTGCCCCAGTTTATAACTGGCCTTCACAGCAAGGAACACATGGAAGGGCGACGCATGTCAAACAACAAAAGAGAAAAGTTCCTGACTCAACTTGCCAGCCTGCAGACAAAAAAAAATTAACCTGTCTAACAATATGTGTTAAAAATAGGCACCCCAATATTCTGGAGTCCTAACTCTACAAATTTTGAGAGCCCCCATAGTAGAGGCACATGTATTTATTGAATAGACCAAGGGCAGGTGAACCTGAGGGAGCCCACCATTCCTTTCGCCAAAAACATCATTTATTTTGGTCGTCACAATATCATAGTCATGTGCAGGGGCAGACTGACAACTCATGGGGCCCCCGGGCAATAGGGGATCATGGGGCCCCTGTGTCCTTGCCCAAACTCAAAAAAGCCTATGAAAAAGGTACCAGGGGCATCTCATGGGGCCCCCTATTGACCCCGGGCCCTCAGGCAGTGCCCGAGTTTCCAAATGGTCAATCCGCCCCTGGTCATGTGGGATGGCCCCTCTGCCTTAGTGGATCAGTTCATATATCATTGTAATCAAAACCTTTGGTCTTTCCTTTGTATCTGTTATAGACCCTGATCACCTAGCCTTTTTGGACTTGGAGGTGGGCCATGAGCATTGGTGTATTTAGGTTTTGTGCTGCCCTTGGCAACACAAAAATTGGCGCCCCCCCACAGAAAGAGCCTGACATTGACCAAGAACACCCCTGCCCTCCACCTGAGCCTTCCACTACCACTGCCCCCCCATACACCAGCCACCATCCCCCATGGCGAGAGAGAGAAAGACACCTTCACAGCTCCAGACATCCCCAGGAACGAGAGTCGGGCTGTGCATACACCGTCATGAAACCCACAGAATCTCTCGGAACCCACCAGGTCCCCATGCCACGTGTGTCCCTTCTTCCATCCCTTCTTCCAAGGGGCAGTGCTGCCCCCCCCTGAAAAATGCCGCCCTAGGCAAATGCCTTGTTGTAAATACACCCCTGGCCACAAGAACGATAAAATGACCGCCAAGAACTATAATAAACCTACAGCCGGGAACTCCTTCCTAAACTATCAGAGCTGCATTACCCAACGGGATCAATTACATCCCCAAAGGGCAATTTTGTCGCTTAAGACAACATTGCACCAAAGATTCAGATTACATACAACATTCTGCATTTGAAACATACATTTCTGGACGAGGGTTCCCCAGAACCTCTAACAGATCAGGCATTTTCCTTCTAAATAAATGGCAAACCCTCTAATATGAATACAGACCATAATATACAAAACCAACACTCCCAGATTCACCAATAATTCCCACCAGATGAAACACATACATAAAAAGCATTGGAACATCCTACCTGAGATCCGTCTTTCCTGATCAACCTAACATACCTTTAGGGGGGCACCGAACCTCAAAAATAAGGTAGCACCCAGCAAACTCAAAACCAAGACCCCCAGCCTCACATTTTCCATATTTTTGGCCCCCCGTTATATGACATGTACCATTGTGGAAAAGCTCTGTGCAAAACATATATCTACTGTATGGACAACATGGCCAGAAGCGATTTGTTGCTAAAGGCAAATCATATACAATCAAAGATTTTCATACCAGTTCCTCCAACGTTGTGGTCTACGGCCCAACATGTCCATGTAACCTTTGTTATGTAGGACGCACTACCCGCACCCTCTGTAAACGTTTTGGTGAACATTGGGGGCAACAATGGACATAGTGTCCCCCCGACACTTTATGGAGACACATAACAAAACAACAAATGGTCTACGAGACTAGGTCAGTGTTTCTCAACCCTTTTTCAGTCAAGGCACCCTTTAAAGTCATGGACAGTCCTGAGGCACCCTTTAAAATGATGGACAGTCCCGAGCATGGGCGGACTGACCATTTGGAAACTCGGTCACTGCCTGAGGGCCCAGGGTCAGTAGGGGGCCCCATGAGATGCCCGTGGTACCTTTTTCATAGGCATTTTTGAGTTTGGGCAAGGACACAGGGGCCTAATGATCCCCTATTGCCCGGGGGGCCCCATGAGTTGTCAGTCCGCCCCTGGTCCCGAGACACCATTTAAAGTAATAGACAGTCCCGAGGCACCCTTTAAAATGATGGACAGTTCCGAGGAACCCTTTAAAGTTATGGACAGTTCCGAGGAACCCTTTAAAATGATGGACAGTCCCGAGGCACCCTTTAAAATTATGGACAGTCCCGAGGCACCCTTTAAAATTATGGACAGTCCGGAGTCACCCTTTAAAGTAAACATTTAAGCAAACATTGGGGGCAACAATGAACATAGTGCCCCCCCAACACTTTTTGGAGACACATAACAAAACAACGAATGGTCTACGAGTCTAGGTCAGTGTTTCTCAACCCTTTTTCAGTCAAGGCACCCTTTAAAGTTAAGGACAGTCAAAAGGCACCCTCTAAAATTATGGACAGTCCCGAGGCACCCTTTAATGTTATGGACAGTCCTGAGGCACCCTTTAAAGTTATGGACAGTCCCGAGGCACCCTTTAATGTTATGGACAGTCCCGAGGCACCCTTTAATGTTATGGACAGTCCCGAGGCACCCTTTAAAGTTATGGACAGTCCTGAGGCACCCTTTAAAGTTATGGACAGTCCTGAGGCACCCTTTAAAGTTATGGACAGTCCTGAGGCACCCTTTAAAGTTATGGACAGTCCTGAGGCACCCTTTAAAGTTATGGACAGTCCTGAGGCACCCTTTAAAATGTGAAAAACTATTCTAATAGTTTTCGATAATGCAGCAACATCCACACAAGTAGGACACCCAACATTAGAGGTGATTTATTCTTCTAAAGCCAATACACTTTTGCATGCTGGTACTGACTAGTATTCCAGTGTTTCTCCTCTCCCTCAGTTTTTCTCCATCACTGAGCTAATGTGATCCCAGCACTGATGGAGAGGGGCGGGGGAGGGTCAAACTAGGATGCTGTGCAAGCAACTGACATCCTCATTGTCAACTGATGGTGCCATTGGTTGTCAGGACGCCGGGGGCTAGAAGGTTGTAATGGCGCACAATGGAAACCTGTGGCTTTATGTAACTAAAAGGAGGGCTTGTTCCAGCCAGGGGTGGACTGACCATTCGAGCACTAGGGCACTGCCCGAGGTCCCGGGGTCCAGGGTGCCCCATGAAATGTCCCTGGTACCTTTTTTATAGGCTTTTTTTGGGTGTGCTTTGAGTGTGGGCAAGGACACAGGAGCCCCATGATTCCCTATTGCCCGGGGGCCCCATGAGTTGTCAGCCCGCCCCTGTACACCCCTGATAACTCCTGATGTCTAATAGACCCCTGATAACACCGGTGTATAATAGACCCCTGATAACACCGGTGTATAATAGACCCCTGATGACCCCTGATGTCTATTAGACCCCTGATAACCTCTGATATCTAATAGACCCCTGATGTCTCCATAAAGAGGACATGTCATCTGCCAAAGCTATTACTAAAGGGGTTTGTTTGCCCCCTTAGGATAGCAATAACGTTTTGGGCAATTTTTAGACATTTTGCCAAGACACCCGTGAAGAAACCTCAAGGCACCCCAGGATGCCTGGGCACCAGGGGCGGACTGACAACTCATGGGGCCCCCGGGCAATAGGGGATCATGGGGCCCCTGTGTCCTTGCCCAAACTCAAAAAAGCCAATGAAAAAGGTATCAGGGGTATCTCATGGGGCCCCCTACTGACTCCAGGCCCGAGTTTCCAGATGGTCAGTCCACCCCTGCTGGGCTCCCTGGTTGAGAAAGGCCAGTCTAGGTTATAGAATCAATGCCCACACACCTATGCGCAGTAGAACGTTTTCACAAACTCTGCCAACGTGAAACGTATTGGATTTACACACTTGACCCTCTTATCACCTGGAGGGCTGAAGGACGATTTAGAGACAGCCACCATCATAGAATAACACCTCCCAGCCAATATTACCACCTAGCAGTGTATATGTATCACCCCCCATAATACATCCTCCATTTCATATATGTAGCAATTATCCTCACATATGAGTTACTGTTACAAAATCATTTTCACTGTCTATCTCATTTCATAATGCTAACCCGGAAAAAGCGCGGTTCACGCCGGTGTGACAGTATATTCCCCGATAGTACTCATAGAAGTGTTAATTAACATTTTAACATCTTTACATCGCCAGGTCCGGATAGCTATATTTCCATTAATGTCAGGTTATCATTTGCCCTCTTTAGTCCCAAGGGTGGTCTCGGCAATAATAACATCATTCGGGGTGGTCTCTACCTTCCTTTTTTTTTGAACCATAGTAGTAAGTACTCGTATCCTTTTACTGGGTTCAACGGTCCATACATCTTGTCTATGGTTATTTTATTATTCTATTATTCTATTCCAACCACGGAAAGGTTTCTTCACAGTGAGAGCTGAGAATGTGGAATAGACTCCCTCAAGAGTTGGTTGTGGCCAGCTCAGTGGATTGCTGTAGGAAAGTCCTGGATTCTTTCTTGGATACACAGAATATAACTGGATACTAAACAGGGGCGGACTGACAACTCATGGGGCCCCCGGGCAATAAGAGATCATGGGGCCCCTGTGTCCTCGCTCACACTCAAACCACACCCAAAAAAGCCTATGAAAGGTACCAGGAGCATCTCATGGGGCCCCCTACTGACCCCAGTGGCCGAATGGTCAGTCCGCCCCTGATTCTAACATTTATAGGGAAAGTTGATCCAGGGAATAACTGATTGCCTCTCGGGGGATCAGGAAGGAATTTTTTCCCCTGCAGGAGCAAATTGGATCGTGCTTTGCTGCGTTTTTTTTGCCTTCCTCTGGATCAACTGTGGGTGTAGGATTATAATTTTTTTTTAATGGTTGAACTGGATGGACTTTTGTCTTTTTTCAGCCAGACTAACTATGTAACTGGGGCGGACTATTTGGAAACTTGGGCACTGCCCGAGGGCCCAGGGTCAGTAGGGGGCCCCATGAGATGCCCCTGGTACCTTTTTCATAGGCTTTTTTGAGTTTGGGCAAGGACACAGGGGCCCCATGATCCCCTATTGCCCGGGGCCCCATGAGTTGTCAGTTGTCCCCTGTATGTAACTATTACTTTTCATATTATTGTATTGTTCTATTCTTTAGTTACACTTTTTTTTATTTCAGGATATTCCATTACCTCCTGTCATACTGCTGTTCTGTTTTACGGTTGACTGTTTTCCATCATATTATTGTTAGAGTTGGGCTTGATAATCGAGACGAACGTAAGTTTGACCCAAACACCGGCCGTTTGTACACGAACAGTAAGGGCATTCACTGGGCTATGCACCCTGATAGTGCATTGTGATTGGCCAATGCACCTGAGCCATGGTCTGCTGCCGGTGTACAGTCTCCCTCCTTCCGGGCCTCTATCCAGCTGCTGATCTCCTAGCTCAGGGGTAGGCAGCCTGCGGCTCTCCAGCTGTTGCAGGACTACAAGTCCCATCATGCCTCTGAAAGTCATAGCTGTAACTGTCAGTTTTGTAATGTTGCAGTGCCTCATGGGAAATGTAGTTCCACAACAGCTAGAGAGCCGCAGGTTGCCTACCCCCAGGGGTGTCCAAACTATGGCCCTCCAGGTGTTGAGGAACTGCAAGTCCCATAAGGCCTTACAAGACTCTGACATCCACAGGCATGACACCCAAAGGCAGAGGCATGATGAGACTTGTAGTACTTCAACAGCTGGAGGGCCATAGTTTGGACACCCGTGCCTACCCCTGTCCTAGCTTACCACAGTGTCTGCCAGCTCCCTTTGGGTCCACAACCTCCGTGTAGTTCTGTCCAGTCTCCCCCAGTGCTCTCCCCCCCCCCCCCCAACCTTTCACAGTGCCCCCTAAGGTCTTTGCAGTGCCCTCAGTCAGCTGAAGAACATCCAGCCCCTCATAGAGCCCTCAATCTCCAACAGTGTCCCACAGTGCCTCTGAACCTTCCACACTGCATCCAGCCCCCACAGTGCCCTCCAGGCTCCTACAGTGCCCCTGCAAAGTTCCCATCCTCCTGCAGAGACCCCAAATTCCCCACAGTTGCCCCCAGCTCCCTTCAGAAACTTCCTACCCTATAGAGCCACCAAGTCTGCTGCAGAATCCCCTTTTTTTCTTTCTCCAGACCCCCATCCCCCAATACATATTTGGGATTCCCATACTTTTGTTTTTCTACTTTTTGGAACATGGAAGGTTTTAGAAGAATCTCCCAGGCCCCAATAAGGTTCAATAAGGTTGAGAAGCCCTACTTTAGAGAAAATCTCTCAAAGGTAAGAACATTCCACCTCTTAGACAGTTGTCACCAGAACTTGTTGCCCCGTTGTAAGATTTCTCCTCTCTTCTTGTTCTGGTGACAACTCATAATTTTGGATTTTCCCTCTTTTTTTTATCTTGGAAACAGTTCTTACTTACTTGCTTTTCTTCTGATTTAGAGGAAAGAGGAAGAGGACATTTCTCCAAAGTGAGGGATTTCGTGTCTTAGTCAGTTGTCTCCAGAACATGTAACCAGTCGGAAGTTCTCCCCTCTATTCCTGTTCTGGTGACAACTCAGAATTTTGGAGTTTCCCTGATTTTCTGCCCTGGTAGCAATGTTGACTCATAGCTTTTCTTGTGTTTTAGAGGAAAGAAGAAGAGGAAATCTCTCCAAAGTGAGGGAATTCCCTTAGATGTCACCAGCACGTGTGGTCCCATTGGAAGATCTCCATTCTATTCTTGTTCTGGTGACAACTCGGAGTCGTGGATTTCCCCTTATTTTCTGTCCTGGTATCATCACTTAGCACATAGCTTTTCGCGTGTTTTAGAGGAAGGATCTCAAAACTTTTTAATTTGAGGGCCATATGATATTTTTTACAAATATTTTTGGACTGAAAAAAAAATCAGTTCTTTAAATTAATGTAGAATGTCCGGAATGCATGAGTCCCCTCTTCCATCCACAAGTGTTTATCATACATCCAGGAGTGCCGAGTAGAGTCCCCATGTGCATTCAGGATCACCCATCATAGACTCCCCTTACATTCAGGATCACCCATCATAGACTCCCCTTACATTCAGGATCACCCATCATAGACTCCCCTTACATTCAGGATCACCCATCATAGACTCCCCTTACATCCAGGATTGCCCATCATAGACCCCCCTTACATCCAGCATTGCCCATCATAGACCCCCCCTTACATCCAGGAGCGCCCATTATAGACCCCCCCTTATATCCAGGATCGCCCATCATAGACCCCTCTTACATCCAGGATCGCCCATCATAGACCCCTCTTACATCCAGGATCGCCCATCATAGACCCCTCTTACATCCAGGATCACCCATCTTAGACCCCCCCTTACATCCAGGATCACCCATCATAGACCCCCACTTACATCCAGGATTACCCATCACAGCCCCCCCCTTACATCCAGAATCGCCCATCATAGACCCCCACTTACATCCAGGATTGCCCATCACAGGCCCCCCCCTTACATCCAGGATCGCCCATCATAGACCCCCACTTACATCCAGGATCACCCATCATAGACTCCCCTTACATCCAGGATTGCCCATCATAGACCCCCCTTACATCCAGCATTGCTCATTATAGACCCCCCCTTACATCCAGGATCGCCCATTATAGACCCCCCCCTTATATCCAGGATCGCCCATTATAGACCCCCCCCTTATATCCAGGATCGCCCATCATAGACCCCTCTTACATCCAGGATCGCCCATCATAGACCCCTCTTACATCCAGCATTGCCCATCATAGACCCCCCCTTACATCCAGGAGCGCCCATTATAGACCCCCCCCTTATATCCAGGAGCGCCCATTATAGACCATCCCCCCTTATATCCAGGATCGCCCATCATAGACCCCTCTTACATCCAGGATCGCCCATCATAGACCCCTCTTACATCCAGGAGCACCCATCATAGACCCCCCCCTAATATCCAGGATCACCCATCATAGACCCCCCCTTACATCCAGGATCACCCATCATAGACCCCCACTTACATCCAGGATTACCCATCACAGCCCCCCCTTACATCCAGGATCGCCCATCATAGACCCCCACTTACATCCAGGATTGCCCATCACAGGCCCCCCCCTTACATCCAGGATCGCCCATCATAGACCCCCACTTACATCCAGGATCACCCATCATAGACCCCCCCTTACATCCAGGATCACCCATCATAGACCCCCACTTACATCCAGGATTGCCCATCACAGGCCCCCCTTACATCCAGGATTGCCCATCATAGACCCCCACTTACATCCAGGATTACCCATCATAGGCCCCCCCTTACATCCAGGATCGCCCATCATAGACCCCCCCTTACATCCAGGAGTGCCCATTATAGACCCCCCTTATATCCAGGAGTGCCCATCATAGATCCCCCCTTACATCCAGGATTACCCATCACAGCCCCCCCCCTTACATCCAGGATCGCCCATCATAGACTCTCCTTACATCCAGGAGTGCCCATTATAGACCCCCCTTATATCCAGGAGTGCCCATCATGAGACCCCCCTTACATCCAGGATTACCCAACATAGACCCCCCCCTTACATCCAGGAGTGCCCATTATAGACCCCCCTAACATCCAGGATCACCCATCATAGACCCCTCCTTACATCCAGGATCACCCATCATAGACCCCCACTTACATCCAGGATTGCCCATCACAGGCCCCCCCCCTTACATCCAGGATCGCCCATCATAGACCCCCACTTACATCCGGGATTACCCATCATAGGCCCCCCCTTACATCCAGGATCGCCCATCATAGACCCCCCCTTACATCCAGGAGTGCCCATTATAGACCCCCCTTTTATCCAGGAGTGCCCATCATAGATCCCCCCTTACATCCAGGATTACCCATCACAGGCCCCCCCCTTACATCCAGGATCGCCCATCATAGACTCTCCTTACATCCAGGAGTGCCCATTATAGACCCCCCTTACATCCAGGAGTGCCCATTATAGACCCCCCTTACATCCAGGAGTGCCCATTATAGACCCCCCTTACATCCAGGAGCTCTCAGGACTGGACTGGCAGTTGATGCGCCGCTCTTCATATTACACCGACAGGGTTGATGTGGGCTGCATAAAATTTTGTAGTGGGTCGGTTTTGGCTCATGGGCCATAGCTTGGTGGGTCCCGCTTCAGCGGAAAGAGGAAATTTCTCCAAAGTGAGGGATTTCCCTTCTTAGGCAGTTGCCACCAGAACAAGTCTCCTTTAAAGAGTCCTTCAGTTTCCTGTAACGTGTCATCACTCTCTGACAGTCTCTTGTTGTGTGGCTTCAGTCCCTAACAGTCTCCCTGTATAGAGCGGTCTGCTGAAGTACGAAATCCTCCTCTAATATTATGTATTTGTAACGTGTTTGTGGATTATGATGAAAGCTGCAACTTTGTGAAACATTTTCCGGCACGCCGGCCCTCAGTTTTACTTCTCAGTTCAAGCGTTACTCAATGTGTACGGTCAGGATGTGGGGAGACCTCCTGGGGCGATTTTACAATTGTAGGTTCTCCCTTCCATGGGATGATCAACGCACACCGCGCCTGACCTTGTGACCTGCTACAGGAAAAAATCAATGATCCCAATTATTTTATTTTCACATATTTATATAGCGCTGACATATACCGCAGTGCTGTACAGAGAACACTGAGCCAGTCCCATCAGTCCCTGTACCAGAGGAGCTTACGCTCTAATGTCCCCTCCCCCACAGTCACATCAGTCTCTGTACCAGAGGAGCTTACACTCTAATGTCCCCTCCCCCACAGTCCCATCAGTCTCTGTACCAGAGGAGCTTACACTCTAATGTCCCCTCCCCCACAGTCCCATCAGTCTCTGTACCAGAGGAGCTTACACTCTAATGCCCCCTCCCCCACAATCACATCAGTCTCTGTACCAGAGGAGCTTACACTCTAATGTCCCCTCCCCCACAGTCACATCAGTCTCTGTACCAGAGGAGCTTACACTCTAATGTCCCCTCCCCAACAGTCCCATCAGTCTCTGTACCAGAGGAGCTTACACTCTAATGTCCCCTCCCCCACGGTCACATCAGTCTCCGTACCAGAGGAGCTTACACTCTAATGTCCCCTCCCCCACGTTCACATCAGTCTCCGTACCGGAGGAGCTTACACTCTAATGTCCCCTCCCCCACAGTCACATCAGTCTCTGTACAGAGGAGCTTACACTCTAATGTCCCCTCCCCCACAGTCCCATCAGTCTCTGTACCAGAGGAGCTTACGCTCTAATGCCCCCTCCCCCACAGTCACATCGGTCTCTGTGCCAGAAGAGCTTACGCTCTAATGCCCCCTCCCCCACAGTCACATCGGTCTCTGTGCCAGAGGAGCTTACGCTCTAATGCCCCCTCCCCCACAGTCACATCGGTCTCTGTACCAGAGGAGCTTACGCTCTAATGCCCCCTCCTCCACAGTCACATCAGTCTCTGTGCCAGAGGAGCTTACGCTCTAATGTCCCCTCCCCCACAGTCACATCAGTCTCTGTACCAGAGGAGCTGACGCTCTAATGTCCCCTCCCCCACAGTCCCATCAGTCTCTGTACCAGAGGAGCTTACGCTCTAATGTCCCCTCCCCCACAGTCCCATCAGTCTCTGTACCAGAGGAGCTTACACTCTAATGTCCCCTCTCCCACAGTCCCATCAGTCTCTGTACCAGAGGAGCTTACACTCTAATGTCCCCTCCCCCACAGTCACATCAGTCTCTGTACTAAAGGAGCTTACACTCTAATGTCCCCTCCCCCACAGTCCCATCAGTCTCTGTACCAGAGGAGCTTACACTCTAATGTCCCCTCCCCCCACAGTCCCATCAGTCTCTGTACCAGAGGAGCTCACACTCTAATGTCCCCTCCCCCACAGTCACATCAGTCTCTGTACCAGAGGAGCTCACACTCTAATGTCCCCTCCCCCACAGTCACATCAGTCTCTGTACCAGAGGGGCTGACACTCTAATTGATATGGTCATTAGGGCCAGTCCTGGTTTGTTGCCCTAGCAGTGTGTTTGGCCCAGTTTATGTGACATGTGATCTGGGGTGAAATCGGAAGCGATTGTGTCACGTTAAGCATGTAATGTGGTTTCTGTGGCCCGTTGTGACCGGCTGGGGGGATTATCCTGGATCTGGTCATCTGTAGGGATCAGCCAGTGACCCAGTTACCTTATAGAAGGTACATTGGTGCTCCATGATGGAGGACGCCGCCCCTTTCTCCGAAATCCTCCGCGTGACATTTTCACTGGAGGGCCGCGGCGGAGATTACCACACGCTTGTGTCATACGTTCTATATTACTCAACCAGCACATGTTACATAAATGGGTTATAACACAGAACTGGCACTTCGCCGGCGTGTAACTGACACTGCTAAGGACCCAGAGAAGCCGATTGCAGCCGGAGTGACAACATCTCCATAGCTGACCCCAATGGCAGGGACTGTCCAAGTTCTTGTGTCTCCTTCCTCCTCGGTGGCCCATCTTTTTGGTTTGATATAAACTAACAAAAAAAAAAAGAAAAAGAAAAGATGTAAACAAAAAAAATGTAACAAATGTAACATTTTTAAACAGCAGAAAACTTTATATCCGGCCTCTGCAGCACTGCAACCAACAACAGGGAACAAAAAAAAAAGTAAAAAAAAAAAAAATTAAATAGAAATAATAATAATTAAAAATATAAAAAATATAAAAATATACACATATATATATACAGGTGAAACTCGAAAAATGAGAATATGGTGCAAAAGTTAATTTATTTCAGTGCAGCAACTTAAAAGGTGAAACTAATATATGAGACTCATTACATGCAAAGCAAGATAGTTCCAGCCGTGATTTGTCATCATTGTGATGATTATGGCTTACAGCTCATGAAAACCCCAAATCCACAATCTCAGAAAATGAGAATCTTGTGAAAAGGTGGAATAATCTCGGCTCAAAGTGTCCCACTCTAATCAGCTCATTCAGCCATAACACCTGCAAAGGGTTCCTGAGCCTTTAAATGGTCTCTCAGTCTGGTTCAGTAGGAATCACAATCATGGGAAAGACTGCTGACCTGACACCATCACTGACACCCTCCATAAGGAGGGAAAGCCTCAAAAGGGAATTGCAGAAGAAGTTGGATGTTCCCAAAGTGCTGTATCAAAGCACATTAATAGAAAGTTATGTGGAAGGGAAAAGTGTGGAAGAAAAAGGTGCACAAGCAGCAGGGATGACCGCAGCCTGGAGAGGATTGTCAGGAAAAGGCCATTCAAAAGTGTTGGGGACTTTCACAAGGAGTGGACTGAGGCTGGAGTCAGTGCATCAAGAGCCACCACACACAGACGGATCCTGGACATGGGCTTCAAATGTCGTATTCCTCTTGTCAAGCCGCTCCTGAACAACAAACAACGTCAGAAGCGTCTTACCTGGGCTAAAGAAAAACAGACCTGGTCTGCTGCTCAGTGGTCCAAAGTCCTCTTTTCTGATGAGAGCAACTTTTGCATCTCATTTGGAAACCAAGGACCCCGAGTATGGAGGAAGAATGGAGAGGCCCAAGGACCCCGAGTATGGAGGAAGAATGGAGAGGCCCAAGGACCCCAAGTATGGAGGAAGAATGGAGAGGCCCAAGGACCCCAAGTATGGAGGAAGAATGGAGAGGCACACGGACCCCGAGTATGGAGGAAGAATGGAGAGGCGCAAGGACCCCGAGTATGGAGGAAGAATGGAGAGGTCCAAGGACCCCGAGTATGGAGGAAGAATGGAGAGGCGCAAGGACCCCGAGTATGGAGGAAGAATGGAGAGGCGCAAGGACCCCGAGTATGGAGGAAGAATGGAGAGGCCCAAGGACCCCGAGTATGGAGGAAGAATGGAGAGGCCCAAGGACCCCGAGTATGGAGGAAGAATGGAGAGGCACAAGGACCCTGAGTATGGAGGAAGAATGGAGAGGCCCAAGGACCCCGAGTATAGAGGAAGAATGGAGAGGCACAAGGACCCCCAGTATGGAGGAAGAATGGAGAAGCCCAAGGACCCCGAGTATGGAGGAAGAGTGGAGAGGCCCAAGGACCCCGAGTATGGAGGAAGAATGGAGAGGCCCAAGGACCCCGAGTATGGAGGAAGAATGGACAGGCACAAGGACCCCGAGTATGGAGGAAGAATGGAGAGGTCCAAGGACCCCGAGTATGGAGGAAGAATGGAGAGGCGCAAGGACCCCGAGTATGGAGGAAGAATGGAGAGGCGCAAGGACCCCGAGTATGGAGGAAGAATGGAGAGGCCCAAGGACCCCGAGTATGGAGGAAGAATGGAGAGGCCCAAGGACCCCGAGTATGGAGGAAGAATGGAGAGGCCCAAGGACCCCGAGTATGGAGGAAGAATGGAGAGGCACAAGGACCCTGAGTATGGAGGAAGAATGGAGAGGCCCAAGGACCCCGAGTATAGAGGAAGAATGGAGAGGCACAAGGACCCCGAGTATGGAGGAAGAGTGGAGAGGCCCAAGGACCCCGAGTATGGAGGAAGAATGGAGAGGCCCAAGGACCCCGAGTATGGAGGAAGAATGGACAGGCACAAGGACCCCGAGTATGGAGGAAGAATGGAGAGGTCCAAGGACCCCGAGTATGGAGGAAGAATGGAGAGGCACAAGGACCCCGAGTATGGAGGAAGAATGGAGAGGGCCAAGGACCCCGAGTATGGAGGAAGAATGGAGAGGTCCAAGGACCCCGAGTATGAAGGAAGAATGAAGAGGCCCAAGGACCCAGAGTATGGAGGAAGAATGGAGAGGCCCAAGGACCCCGAGTATGGAGGAAGAATGGAGAGGCCCAAGGACCCAGAGTATGGAGGAAGAATGGAGAGGTCCAAGGACCCCGAGTATGGAGGAAGAATGGAGAGGCCCAAGGACCCCGAGTATGGAGGAAGAATGGAGAGGCCCAAGGACCCCGAGTATGGAGGAAGAATGGAGAGGCACAAGGACCCCGAGTATGGAGGAAGAATGGAGAGGCCCAAGGACCCCGAGTATGGAGGAAGAATGGAGAGGCCCAAGGACCCCGAGTATGGAGGAAGAATGGAGAGGCCCAAGGACCCCGAGTATGGAGGAAGAATGGAGAGGCCCAAGGACCCCGAGTATGGAGGAAGAATGGAGAGGCCCAAGGACCCCGAGTATGGAGGAAGAATGGAGAGGCACAAGGACCCCGAGTATGGAGGAAGAATGGAGAGGCACAAGGACCCCGAGTATGGAGGAAGAATGGAGAGGCCCAAGGACCCAGAGTATGGAGGAAGAATGGAGAGGTCCAAGGACCCCGAGTATGGAGGAAGAATGGAGAGGCCCAAGGACCCCGAGTATGGAGGAAGAATGGAGAGGCCCAAGGACCCCGAGTATGGAGGAAGAATGGAGAGGCACAAGGACCCCGAGTATGGAGGAAGAATGGAGAGGCCCAAGGACCCCGAGTATGGAGGAAGAATGGAGAGGCCCAAGGACCCCGAGTATGGAGGAAGAATGGAGAGGCCCAAGGACCCCGAGTATGGAGGAAGAATGGAGAGGCCCAAGGACCCCGAGTATGGAGGAAGAATGGAGAGGCCCAAGGACCCCGAGTATGGAGGAAGAATGGAGAGGCACACACTGCAAGATGCTTGAAGTCCAGTGTGAAGTTTCCACAGTCTGTGTTGATTTGGGGAGCCATGTCATCTGCTGGTGTTGGTCCACTGTGCTTCATTAAGTCCAGGGTCAACGCAGCCGTCTACCAGGAGATTTTGGAGCACTTCATGCTTCCTTCCCCAGACCAGCTTTATGGGGACGCTGACTTCATTTTCCAGCAGGACTTGGCTCCGCCCACACTGCCAAAAGCACCAAAACCTGGTTCAGTGACCGTGGGATGACTGTGCTTGATTGGCCAGCAAACTCGCCTGACCTGAACCCCATAGAGAATCTATGGGGCATTGCCAAGAGAAAGATGAGAGACATGAGACCGAACAATGCAGAAGAGCTGAAGGCCGCTATTGAAGCATCCTGGTCTTCCATAACACCTCAGCAGTGCCACAGGCTGATAGCTTCCATGCCACGCCGCATTGAGGCAGTAATTGCTGCAAAAGGGGCCCCAACCAAGTACTGAGTACATATGCAGCTTCTACTTTTCAGAGGTGCGATATTGTTCTATGTACAATCCGTGTTTTATTGATTGCATGGAATATTCTCATTTTCTGAGATTGTGGATTTGGGGTTTTCATGAGCTGTAAGCCATAATCATCACAATGATGACAAATCACGGCTGGAACTATCTTGCTTTGCATGGAATGAGTCTCATATATTAGTGTCACCTTTTAAGTTGCTGCACTGAAATCAATGAATGAATGAATGAATGAATGAATGAATGCACCAGATTCTCATTGTTCCAGTTTCACCTGTATGTGGGTCTCTCATGGAAAGGTCCCGTTCTCCCCTTGCGATCGGGACCTTTTCCGACCATGTGACCGCCGTGACAGCGAATCACGGCGGTCACATGACCCTAAAACCCCACCCCTCCTCCTGGCATCTGAAACCCCTTAAAGGGAGGCGCCGGCACAAAGGGGTTAAGGATAGTGATGATGTGAAGCCATTTATTAACAAATAGTTGTTTGGCTCCTTTTTAAATCCTAATGATAACAGAATCCCCCAAATGGCCCAGATCAGAAGTCTCCGCCCCCTGGATCAGAAGTCTCCGCCCCCTGGATCAGAAGTCTCCACCCCCTGGATCAGAAGTCTCCGCCCCCTGGATCAGAAGTCTGCACCCCCTGGATCAGAAGTCTCCACCCCCTGGATCAGAAGTCTGCACCCCCTGGATCAAAAGTCTCTGCCCCCTGAATCAGAAGTCTCCGCCCCCTGGATCAGAAGTCTCCACCCCCGGATCAGAAGTCTCCACCCCCCGGATCAGAAGTCTCCACCCCCTGGGTCAAAAGTCTCTGCCCCCTGAATCAGAAGTCTCCGCCCCCCAGATCAGAAGTCTCCACCGCTGGATCAGAAGTTTCCACCCCCCGGATCAGAAGTCTCCGCCCCCTGGATCAGAAGTCTCCACCCCCTGGATCAGACATCTCCGCCCCCCGGATCAGAAGTCTCTGCCCCCTGGAATGTTCGGCCTTGGTACAGGCACACAAGGTGACACACACGGGGCACAATGCCTATTAGAGGTTAGTGTCCCACATCTGTGGCTTCCTACATTGCAATTAGTGTCAGTGTATAAATAGTCGGTGAGTTTGTTAGCTCTCAGGATGCACTGACTGGGCGAGATACTGAGCCATGGGGAGCAGACAAGAACTGTCAAAAGTCCTGCGTAACAAGGTAATGGAATTTTATAAATATGTAAAAGGAGGTAAAAATATATCAAAAGCCTTGGATATGCCGGTCAGTGCTGTTCAATCAATTATTAAGAAGTGGAAGGTGTTGGGATCTCTTGATACCAAGCCAAGGTCAGGTAGACCAAGAACGATCGTCGCCACAACTGCCAGAAGAATTGTTCAGGATACAACATTCAGTCTGATCACTGGGGGAGGGGAGACTGAGGAAATGCCTCCTCCTCCTTCTACAACAGTGGTTCTCAACCTTTCTAACGCCGCGACCCCTTAATACAGTTCCTCATGTTGTGGTGACCCCCAACCATAAAATTATTTTCGTTGCTACTTCATAACTGTAATTTTGCAGTAGGAGGAATAGTGCCACGTCATTGGTGTCAGTGGGAGGAATAGTGCCCCGTCATTGGTGTCAGTGGGAGGAATAGTGTCCCATCATTGGTGTCAGTGGGAGGAATAGTGCCCCATCATTGGTGTCAGTGGGAGGAATAGAGCCCCGTCATTGGTGTCAGTGGGAGGAATAGTGCCTCGTCATTGGTGTCAGTGGGAGGAATAGTGCCCCGTCATTGGTATCAGTGGGAGGAATAGTGCCCCATCATTGGTGTCAGTGGGAGGAATAGTGTCCCATCATTGGTATCAGTGGGAGGAATAGTGTCCCATCATTGGTATCAGTGGGAGGAATAGTGCCCCATCATTGGTGTCAGTGGGAGGAATAGTGTCCCATCATTGGTGTCAGTGGGAGGAATAGTGCCCCATCATTGATATCAGTGGGGGGGAATAGTGTCCCATCATTGGTGTCAGTGGGAGGAATAGTGTCCCATCATTGGTATCAGTGGGAGGAATAGTGCCCCATCATTGGTGTCAGTGGGAGGAATAGTGCCCCATCATTGGTGTCAGTGGGAGGAATAGTGCCCCATCATTGGTATCAGTGGGGGAATAGTGCCCCATCATTGGTATAAGTGGGAGGAATAGTGCCCCATCATTGGTGTCAGTGGGAGGAATAGTGCCCCATCATTGGTGTCAGTGGGAGGAATAGTGCCCCATCATTGGTATAAGTGGGAGGAGGAATAGTGCCCCATCCTTGGTGTCAGTGGGGGGAGGAATACTGCCCCATCCTTGGTGTCAGTGGGGGGAGGAATAGTGCCCCATCCTTGGTGTCAGTGGGGGGAGGAATAGTGCCCCATCCTTGGTGTCAGTGGGGGGAGGAATAGTGCCCCATCCTTGGTGTCAGTGGGGGGAGGAATAGTGCCCCATCCTTGGTGTCAGTGGGGGGAGGAATAGTGCCCCATCCTTGGTGTCAGTGGGGGGAGGAATACTGCCCCATTCTTGGTGTCAGTGGGGGGAGGAATCGTGCCCCATCCTTGGTGTCAGTGGGGGGAGGAATAGTGCCCCATCCTTGGTGTCAGTGGGGGGAGGAATAGTGCCCCATCCTTGGTGTCAGTGGGGGGAGGAATACTGCCCCATTCTTGGTGTCAGTGGGGGGAGGAATCGTGCCCCATCGTTGGTGTCAGTGGGGGGAGGAATCGTGCCCCATCGTTGGTGTCATTTGGGGGAGGAATCGTGCCTCATCGTTGGTGTCAGTGGGGGGAACAGTGTCCCATCGTTGGTGTCAGTGGGAGGAATAGTGTCCCATCGTTGGTGTCAGTAGGAGGAATAGTGCCCCATCATTGGTATCAGTGGGAGGAATAGTGCCCCATCATTGGTATCAGTGGGAGGAATAGTGTCCCATCGTTGGTGTCAGTGGAGGAATAGTGCCCCATCATTGGTGTCAGTGGGAGGAATAGTGTCCCATCGTTGGTGTCAGTGGGAGGAATAGTGTCCCATCGTTGGTGTCAGTGGGAGGAATAGTGCCCCATCATTGGTGTCAGTGGGAGGAATAGTTCCCCATCATTGGTGTCAGTGGGAGGAATAGTGTCCCATCATTGGTGTCAGTGGAGGAATAGTGCCCCATCATTGGTGTCAGTGGGAGAAATAGTTCCCCATCATTGGTATCAGTGGGAGGAATAGTGCCCCGTCATTGGTGTCAGTGGGAGGAATAGTGCCCCATCGTTGGTGTCAGTGGGAGGAATAGTTCCCCATCATTGGTGTCAGTGGGAGGAATAGTGTCCCATCGATGGTGTCAGTGGGAGGAATAGTTCCCCATCATTGGTGTCAGTGGGAGGAATAGTTCCCCATCATTGGTGTCAGTGGGAGGAATAGTACCCCATCATTGGTATCAGTGGGAGGAATAGTGCCCCATCATTGGTGTCAGTGGGAGGAATAGTACCCCATCATTGGTATCAGTGGGAGGAATAGTGCCCCATCATTGGTATCAGTGGAAGGAATAGTGCCCCATTGTTGGTGTCAGTGGGAGGAATAGTGCCCCATCATTGGTATCAGTGGGAGGAATAGTGTCCCATCATTGGTGTCAGTGGGAGGAATAGTTCCCCATCATTGGTGTCAGTGGGAGGAATAGTGTCCCATCATTGGTATCAGTGGGGGGAATAGTGCCCCATCATTGGTGTCAGTGGAAGGAATAGTGTCCCATCATTGGTGTCAGTGGGAGGAATAGTGTCCCATCATTGGTATCAGTGGGGGGAATAGTGTCCCATCATTGGTATTAGTGACACCAATGATGGGGCACTATTCCTACTGACACCAATGATACTGGGCTCGCTCGCTCCCTCCCTCTCCCATGGTACCAACACTTACCTGTCAGATGTCTTCCTTCTCCAGCCGCTCTCCTCCTCTTCACTCGCTCGATCTTCGCGGTGCCGCTCGCTCCTCCTCTCCAAGCTCCACCTCTTTGCCGGTGATTGGCCGCCTGTGTGCCTCTCCTGAGCTACAGTGCCGGCGGCCAATCACAGGCGAGGATTGATCTCGAGGTGTGTCCAGATGACAGGGGCGGCATGTCATCCCGCCCACACCTGGAGACGGCGGTGGCGGTGGTGAGGAGCGGTGTCTCGGTTCCTAAGACTATCGGAAATATGGGTTTTCCGATGGTCTTAGGCGACCCCTGTGGAAGCGTCATTCGACCCCCAAAGGGGTCGCGACCCCCAGGTTGAGAACCGCTGTTCTACAAAGTTACAATGTACAGTCTGATCACTGGGGGAGGGGAGATCAAGGAAATGTTTCCTCCTCCTTCTACAAAGTTACAATGTACAATCTGATCACTGGGGGAGGGGAGACTGAGGAAATGCTTCCCCCTCCTTCTACATAGTTACAATGTACAGTCTGATCACTGGGGGAGGGGAGACTGAGGAAATGCCTCCTCCTCCTTTTACAAAGTTACAATGTACAGTCTGATCACTGGGGGAGGAGACTGAGGAAATGCTTCCTCCTCCTTCTACAAAGTTACAATGTACAGTCTGATCACTGGGGGGGGGGACTGAGGAAATGGCTCCTCCTCCTTCTACAATGTTACAATGTACAGTCTGATCACTGGGGGAGGGGAGACTGAGGAAATGCCTCCTCCTCCTTCTACAAAGTTACAGTGTACAGTCTGATCACTGGGGGAGGGGAGACTGAGGAAATGCCTCTTTCTCCTTCTACAAAGTTACAATGTACAGTCTGATCACTGGGGGAGGAGACTGAGGAAATGCTTCCCCCTCCTTCTACATAGTTACAATGTACAGTCTGATCACTGGGGGAGGGGAGACTGAGGAAATGCCTCCTCCTCCTTTTACAAAGTTACAATGTACAGTCTGATCACTGGGGGAGGGGAGACTGAGGAAATGCCTCCTCCTTTTACAAAGTTACAATGTACAGTCTGATCACTGGGGGGGGGGACTGAGGAAATGGCTCCTCCTCCTTCTACAATGTTACAATGTACAGTCTGATCACTGGGGGAGGGGAGACTGAGGAAATGCCTCCTCCTCCTTCTACAAAGTTACAGTGTACAGTCTGATCACTGGGGGAGGGGAGACTGAGGAAATGCCTCTTTCTCCTTCTACAAAGTTACAATGTACAGTCTGATCACTGGGGGAGGAGACTGAGGAAATGCTTCCCCCTCCTTCTACATAGTTACAATGTACAGTCTGATCACTGGGGGAGGGGAGACTGAGGAAATGCCTCCTCCTCCTTTTACAAAGTTACAATGTACAGTCTGATCACTGGGGGAGGGGAGACTGAGGAAATGCCTCCTCCTTTTACAAAGTTACAATGTACAGTCTGATCACTGGGGGAGGGGAGACTGAGGAAATGCCTCCTCCTCCTTTTACAAAGTTACAATGTACAGTCTGATCACTGGGGGAGGAGACTGAGGAAATGCTTCCCCCTGCCTGCAGCAGACCGATGACATCATCGCAGCCTAGGCACAGTCACTGACTGGAGCTGAAGGATGTCTGTGTCATGATGAAAGGTGGCGTATTTTGGAACAATGGTGGTGTTGTGTTGGGTGACATGTCAGGAATGCATTGTTGCAGACAGATGGTGGCAGGTCCTGGAATTCGGCTGTTACGGGGGAGATCGCATCGCATGCTTTGCACAGCAAAGGAGATTCTTTATTTCTATTCATAGTAACCTGAGTGCCGGAGTGACGTCATGGCGCTGGCTGGTGTCACGGGTGTGTGAATTGGTACGGGTCAACTCAGATGTTGGCGGGGCGGGTGCAGTGCTGCAAAAGCCACATTCCGCCAGTGACATCCATCCAGAGTGACTATACACACTGCTCCGTCACCAACTGACAGCCTGCAGCCAGACTGGTGATTCGTATGACAGATTGAGTGACCTTATAAAAAGCTCTGAGCATTTTCCTCTCTCCAGGTTCACACTGAACACCCCGTGCCGTCATACTTGTCGTTCAAAGTACAAATATGCGCAATGGTTATTTTTGGTATAATAACCCCCCCTATAAATACATATCTCCCCCCCCCCCCGACACAGGGCGCCCACATGAATCCTGTTCTGAATGGTGGAGAGGGTTCCCAGTGAAAACACTTATAACCCTCCTCCTAAGAAGCAGCGGCCCCGGGTGACAACGCTGCAGTGAACTCAGCTAAGCGTTGTCACTCGGCCACTCGAATGGTGGGGTCAATAGGAATTTATTAGAGCGAGGAAGACGCTGAATGTAAGTTAAATATGTACTCTCCAGGGGCGGACTGACCATGTAGGCACTCGGCTCTGCCCGAGGGCCCGGGGCCAGTAGGGGGCCCAATGAGATACCCCTGGTACCTTTCATAGGCTTGTTTGGGTGTGGTTTGAGTGTGGGCGAAGACACAGGGGCCCCATGATTTCCTATTGCCCGGGGGCCCCATGAGTTGTCAGTCCACCCCTGGTACTCTCAGGGTTTTTTTTTTTTAACGGGAACACAGGGGGGACGCAGTTCCGGCACCTCCAACACTTAATGTGTGCAAGGGGTGCTGGGGTGTGCTGGAGGATCTATTGTCACTGAAGGGGATTTTTTTTCTGTGGTGGTCTATTGTTGATGGAAGGGATCTACTGTTGAGGGAGGGGTCTATTGTTGTTGGCTGCTTAGAGATCTGTTGTAGCTGCTGGGGGTCTATTGTTGCTGGGGTGGTCTATTGTTGCTGGTTGGGGAGTCTATTGTTGATGGAAGGGATCTACTGTTGAGGGAGGGGTCTATTGTTGCTGGCTGCTTAGAGATCTGTTGTAGCTTCTGGGGGTCTATTGTTGCCAGGGTGGTATTTAGGTTGGACGGCCTTCCCAGAAGAGTTGAAGCTGTTATAGCTGCAAAGGGCGGGGCCAACTCAATATTGAACCCTACGGACTAAGACTGGGGGGCCGTTAAAGTTCATGTGCGTGGAAAGGGCGGGGCCAACTCAATATTGAACCCTACGGACTAAGACTGGGGGGCCGTTAAAGTTCATGTGTGTGGAAAGGCCGGCGGCCCAATATTGAACCCTACGGACTAAGACTGGGGGGCCACTAAAGGTCATGTGCCGGGAAAGGCCGACGGCACAATATTGAACCCTATGGACTAAGACTGGGGGGGCCATTAAATGTCATGTACGTGGAAAGGCCGGTGGCCCAATATTGAACCCTACGGACTAAGACTGGGGGGCCATTAAAGTTCATGTGTGGGGAAAGGCTGGCCAACCAATATTGAACCCTACGGACTAAGACTGGGGGGCCACTAAAGGTCATGTGTGTGGAAAGGGCGGGGCCAACTCAATATTGAACCCTACGGACTAAGACTGGGGGGCCACTAAAGGTCATGTGCGGGGAAAGGGCGGGGCCAACTCAATATTGAACCCTACGGACTAAGACTGGGGGGCCACTAAAGGTCATGTGCGGGGAAAGGCCAGCCGCCCAATACTTTTGGCAATATAGTGTATATATAAAAAGAAAATGGCGCCACTCCGGGGCCACGGTAAATGATATCTCCACCAATCTGGTTGCATTGATGACTGGTGCTGGTCGGGATAGCTGCCGGCTCCCTCAGCTCCGTGTAGACTACAGATCGATGACGCCCACATGTAAGTATAAATGCCCCCCCAATGGGAGAATCCACTGACATGTTTCACCTATGTGGGACTCAATCATAGAGGCAATCTCAGCCGCATCGTTCACCTATCTGGACAGAGTTTTACTTTATGGCTAATGCTGCAAAACAATGAGATCCAGTTCCGCCACCATCGCCTCTATGGTTGAGCCGTACATGGGTGGACTCTCCAATGGGAAGAGCTGAAGCCATTTATACATTTGGATGGAAGTCCTCCACCCCAATCCAATATTTCCATGTTCGGCGTAGGCTGGAGCATTGGCTTCACATTTCGGGATCTCCAATGGTGAGATCTCCATTGTGGCCCTTGTGCGGGGCTCCCACTCTTCCCGCTGGACCTGTGTTCTGAAAAATGCAGCAAGAGCAGTGAGACTACCCGTGGCCGGCGCTAACAGGAAGCTATGTCGGGGGAAATCTCATCGCTCCTCGTCTATAAGAAGCCAGCGATTGGCTCACCCCCCCCCCACTTTGGCTACGTTGCCTCTTCTGTGCTACAGCCGGTCGCCATCCTGTGAACGATGATTCAGCAGTGCAGGAAAAAGTCGTCTTCTCTATTATAGGGAGAGCTACAAGGCAGATTCCTTATACAGGGGGAGGAATGAGTGTGCAGCCCCTCCCCCCACTCCTGAATCATGCCAGGTCAAATGGGAGGGGAACCTTGACAGGGGGAACCTCATGTTGACGAGGACAAGGGTCTCATCTCTACCAACCTTGTCTGGTGGATATGGGGGTCTGCTGGTGGGAGGCTTAACAATAAAGGGGGCCCAAGCAGGGGTGGACTGACAACTCATGGGGCCCCCTGGGGCAATAGAGGATCATGGGGCCCCTGTGTCGTCACCCACACTCAAACCACACCCAAAAAAGCCTATGAAAGGTACCAGGAGCATCTCATGGGGCCCCCTACTGACCACGGGCCCCCGGGCAGTGCCTGAATGGTCAGTCAGCCCGTGGGCACAAGTTACAATCCCCACCTGTTAGGTGAATAAGTAAGACCCAGGGGCAGACTGCAAACTCATGGGGCCCCCCCGGCAATAGGGGATCATGGGGCCCCTGTGTCCTCGCCCACACTCAAACCACACCCAAAAAAGCCTATGAAAGGTACCAGGAGCATCTCATGGGGCCCCCTACTGACCACGGGCCCCTGAGCAGTGCCTGAATGGTCAGTCAACCCCTGGGCCAAAGTTAAAATCCCCGCCTGTTAGGTGAATAAGTAAGAGGTATGTAAGACCCAGGTGCGGACTGACAACTCATGGGGCCCCCCAGCAATAGGGGATCATGGGACCCCTGTGTCCTCGCCCACACTCAAACCACACCCAAAAAAGCCTATGAAAGGTACCAAGGGCATCTCATGAGGCCCCCTACTGACCACGGGCCCCCGGGCAGTGCCTGAATGGTCAGTCCACCCCTGGGCCAAAGTTAAAATCCCTGCCTGTTAGGTGAATAAGTAAGAGGTATGTAAGACCCAGGGGCAGACTGACAACTCATGGGGCCCCCGGGCAATAGAGGATCATGGGGCCCCTGTGTCGTCACCCACACTCAAACCACACCCAAAAAAACCTATGAAAGGTACAAGGAGCATCTCATGGGGCCCCCTACTGACCCTGGGCCCTAGGGCAGTGCCCAAGTACCCCAATGGTCAGTCCACCCCTGGTAAGACCCCTACTCATTCACAGAAAAAAAAAGGGAAAAGTATTAGCAGGCAGCACAGGGGCTAAATGGTTAGCATTTCCGCCTGGCAGTACTGGGGTCGTTGGTTCAAATCCCAACCATGGAGTTTGTATGCTCTCCCTGTGCCTGTGTGGGTTTCATCCACACTCAAACCACACCCAAAAAAGCCTATGAAAAGTACCAGGGGCATCTCATGCTGGCAGGTTAACTGGACCCTGTCTAAATTGTCCCCTAGTATGTGTAAGTATGAATGTAACTTAGAGACTTTAGATTGTACGCTCCTCGGGGGCGGGGACTGCTGTGAATGTACAGTTATTATTATACAGGATTTATGGCGCCAACAGTTTGCTCAGCACTTTACAATATAACGGGAGACAATACAGCAACAATACAGTTCAATACAAGAGGGTTAGGAGGGCCCTGATCCTTGGAGCTTACAATCTAGGAGGGAGGGGCTGGTGTTACAAAAGGTAGTAACTGTGGGGGATGGACTGGTAGGAGGAGTAGAAGATTCCATTACTAGCTGAGGGCAGGATAGGGTTCCCTGAAAAGATCGTTTTTCAGAGATCGCCTAAAAGTGAGCAGAGTAGGCGATAGTCTGATAAATTGGGGTAGAGAGTTCCAGAGGATGGAGGAAGCTCTGGAGAAGTCCTACAATATATATGTAAAGCGCTGCGTAAAATTGACGGCGCTCTAGAAGTACCTGTAATAAATAAATAAAGACGCATGGATTCGACAAGTTCAAGTCGAAAAAGAAAATGTCCCGTGATATACGGTCGCGGCCAAAAATACTGGCGCAGCGCCATTCAACGCCCAGAAAATTGGTGCAAATACAAACGTTTCGGCATTCTCGTGTTTATTTCTTTGGTTTGTATCGGTAGGACAGAGAAAAGTGGAGAAAGAAAAAAGCTAAATCTGACACATTCCACCCAAAAATGAACCGGACAGAATTATTGGTACCCCCCATGTTCATTTTCTGACCAAAAATTCCAACTTGTAATGGGAGTAAAATTTTAAATTTCAACCCCTCCCCCCTGGACGCAGCTGTGCCCAGGGGCGGACTGACCACTCTAGCACTCGGGCACTGCCCGAGGGGCCGGGGTCAGTAGGGGGCCCCATGAGATGCCCCTGGTACCTTTCATTGGCTTTTTTGGGTGTGGGTGTGGGCGAGGACACAGGGGCCCCATGATCCCCTATTGCCCGGGGGCCCCATGAAATGCCCCTGGTACCTTTTTATAGGCTTTTTTGGGTGTGCTTTGAGTGTGGGCAAAGACACAGGGGCCCCATGATCCCCTATTGCCCGGGGGCCCCATGAAATGCCCCTGGTACCTTTTTATAGGCTTTTTTAGGTGTGCTTTGAGTGTGGGCAAAGACACAGGGGCCCCATGATCCCCTATTGCCCGGGGGCCCCATGAAATGCCCCAGGTACCTTTTTATAGGCTTTTTTGGGTGTGCTTTGAGTGTGGGCGAGGACACAGGGGCCCCATGATCCCCTATTGCCCGGGGGCCCCATGAAATGCCCCTGGTACCTTTTTATAGGCTTTTTTGGGTGTGCTTTGAGTGTGGGCAAAGACACAGGGGCCCCATGATCCCCTATTGCCCGGGGGCCCCATGAAATGCCCCTGGTACCTTTTTATAGGCTTTTTTGGGTGTGCTTTGAGTGTGGGCGAGGACACAGGGGCCCCATGATCCCCTATTGCCCGGGGGCCCCATGAAATGCCCCTGGTACCTTTTTATAGGCTTTTTTGGGTGTGCTTTGAGTGTGGGCAAAGACACAGGGGCCCCATGATCCCCTATTGCCCGGGGGCCCCATGAAATGCCCCAGGTACCTTTTTATAGGCTTTTTTGGGTGTGGTTTGAGTTTGAGCAAAGACACAGGGGCCCCATGATCCCCTATTGCCCGGGGGGCCCATGAAATGCCCCAGGTACCTTTTTATAGGCTTTTTTGGGTGTGGTTTGAGTTTGAGCAAAGACACAGGGGCCCCATGATCCCCTATTGCCCGGGGGCCCCATGAAATGCCCCTGGTACCTTTTTATAGGCTTTTTTGGGTGTAGTTTGAGTTTGAGCAAAGACACAGGGGCCCCATGATCCCCTATTGCCCGGGGGGCCCATGAAATGCCCCAGGTACCTTTTTATAGGCTTTTTTGGGTGTGGTTTGAGTTTGAGCAAAGACACAGGGGCCCCATGATCCCCTATTGCCCGGGGGCCCCATGAGTTGTCAGTCCGCCCCTGGCTGTGCCCAATTTTTTACATTGCTACACGCGGTGGTGTGATCGGGCCCCTAGACGTGTATACAGATGCGTACGCAGCATATATCATGTCCGTGTGAATGAGCTCTCGATGAGGTCATCCTTTGCCGGTTCTCAGGGCCAACCATTGGACGATTCTCCTTGGCGCAGAAGGAGGAGTTTTTTTTTTTTTCTTCGGTCACCGCGATGAACCAGAATATTGACCCCCCGAGGGCGGCTGATGTCTTCGTCAGCTCTGCTGTAAGTTGGGCGTTAGCTGCATCACACGGGGAGCGGGTGGATCTCCTCCTCAGCTATTTCTTCGGGCCCCGGGGACTCGTTTTCAGCGGGTTATTTTTGGAAAGCATAAGAACAGCGGGCGACGCCCATCATCGAAGAAAAAAAAAAAACCTTGAATCCGCCGTACTTTGCTCAGGTGCTGTGCGTATTGACTCTGCACAGTTTGTCTAACCTGCTCCGCCTTGACGGGGTAATCCTTTAATAAGACACCTCGGACGCGGCCGGCGAGCCGATCGCTCGCAGCCAGCTGCTCCGGGGATTTTTCTTCTCTTTCTCCTCCCTCTCATCTTCAACACATTCCTGAAAGCTGTCAAATAAACTTCAAGGCGGGTCAAAACATGAGCTCGGCGATAAAACGCCAACAGAAACTCCGTAAACATGAGAGATAAGTCGGGTCCGAATCATCGATCGCCGCAAAATACACATCGATCGGATCCGACGCTCCGAGGCGCCGCACAAAAGAATCGATGAATAATCGACGCTTTCCGGAATTCCAGTAAAATTCAGAGGGATTCCACTCCGGCTGTCCCTTCAGTCAGTGGCGTCCCGAGGCAGGTGCGGGGGGGGTGCGCGCCGCGCCGGGTGACACCTACCGCACGGGGTGACACTGGACCCGCTCCACGAAAAGGTAAGTTGTAAAGCAGGCCGACGATCCATCCTCGGATCCATCCTGCGGGGATCGTCGGCTTTCTTTACAACTTACCTTTTCATGGAGCGGGTCCGGTGCATAGGGTGGACTGACCATTTGGAAACTCGGGCACCGCTCGAGGGCCTGGGGTCAGTAGGGGGCCCCATGAGATGCCCCTGGTACCTTTTTCATAGGCTTTTTTGAGTTTGAGCAAGGACACAGGGGCCCCATGATCCCCTATTGCCCGGGGGCCCCATGAGTTGTCAGTCCGCCCCTGGTCCGGTGTCACCCCATATAGGTTGCATGCAGGGGCGGACTGACCATTCGAGCACTCGGGCACTGCCCGAGGGCCCAGGGTCAGTAGGGGGCCCCATGAGATGCCCCTAGTACCTTTCATTGGCTTTTTCATAGGCTTTTTTTGGGTGTGGGCAAGGACACAGGGGCCCCATGATCTCCTATTGCCCGGGGGCCCCATGAGTTGTCAGTCCGCCTCTGGTTGCATGCCAATGATCCCTGCAGGATGGATGGGATCTGCAGATTGGGGAGCATAATGGATCGAAGTCCGATCCATTATGCTCAATCCGCAGATCCGAACCATCCAGCAGGGATCATCGACATGCAACCTATACGGGGTGACACCGGACCCGCTCTATGAAAAGGTAAGTTGTAAAGAAAGCCACCGATCCCCGCAGGATGGATCGGATCTGCAGACTGGGGAGCATAATGGATCGGAGTCCGATCCATTATGCTCAATCCGCAGATCCGATCCATCCTGCGGGGATCGTCGGCATGCAACCTATACGGGGTGACACCGGACCCGCTCCACGAAAAGGTAAATTGTAAAGAAAGCCAACGATCCCCACAGGATGGATCGGATCTGCGGACTGGGGAGGATAATGGATCGGAGTCCGATCCATTATGCTCAACCCGCAGATCTGATCCATTCTGCGGGGATCGTCGGAGGGGGTGTCACCAAGTGTTATCGCACCAACCCTAGGGACGCCCCTGCCTTCAGTCTTGCACAGGTGTACCGGCTCCTCCCCTTCAGTCTTGCACAGGTGTACCGGCTCCTCCCCTCAGTCTTGCACAGGTGTAGCGGCTCCTCCCCTTCAGTCTTGCACAGGTGTACCGGCTCCTCCCCTTCAGTCTTGCACAGGTGTACCGGCTCCTCCCCTCAGTCTTGCACAGGTGTAGCGGCTCCTCCCCTTCAGTCTTGCACAGGTGTACCGGCTCCTCCCCTTCAGTCTTGCACAGGTGTACCGGCTCCTCCCCTTCAGTCTTGCACAGGTGTACCGGCTCCTCCCCTTCAGTCTTGCACAGGTGTACCGGCTCCTCTCCTGGACTGAAAGGGCTAAGGGTCCTCTGACACGGAATGGACCCCTTTAGCGGATCCGCTTGCTCAGGGGGGGGATTATCTCCGCTGATCCCCGCTGAGCAAGCGGAGGACAGGTCTGTGTCCGCTCCGCTGCTGCAGAGCGGACACAGAGCAGCTCGCTCTCCTCAGTGGGCAGTCGGGTGAAAACGGACCACCTGTCCGTTTTCATCCGACCCGATCCGACGGACGGAAGGGGAATTGGATCCCCATCCATCCCTTTTTGGCAGACCTCTTTCACGTGGACGTTCCGATCGGGTCCGCCTGCCAGTTTTTCAGGCGGATCCGATTGGAACCTCCATTCTCCTCTATGGAGCTGCGGGTGTAAAGGAAAATGTGTTTACACCCGCCGACATCCGATTCCCCAAAAAGGGACAGATGGGGATCCAGTCCCCCTTCCGTCCGTCTGTTTTCCCGCCCATTGAGGAGAGCGAGCAGATCTGTGTCTTCTATGCAGCAGCGGAACGGACATGCGCTTGCTCAGCGGGGAACCGGGGAGAGATCCCGCTAAATGGGTCCGCTCCATCTGAAAGAACCCTAAATTGCATTCCACGCAACACCCCAAAAATGGAGCGGACAAAATTATTGGCGCCTTCTGAAAATTTGTAAGAAATAATTGTATTCCAAGTCTGTGATGTTCCTGTAATTTGTCATTAATCTCCCCCGTATCCGTGACCAGGTGATGACAACATAGAAATCCCACCGACAACCGGGGACAATGGTGACACCTGGCCTCCACCTTCCTGTTGGGTGTCTCTGTGTGCCACATGGAGCATGGAGGAGAGGAAGAGCAGCAAATTGTCTGAGGATTGGAGAACAAAAATGGCGGAAAAGCATGGACCATCTCAAGGTTACTAGTCCATCTCCAGAGATCTTCATGTTCCTGCGTCCACTGTGCGTAACATTGTCAGGAGGTTTACAGCCTGTGGCACTGTAGCTGATCTCCCTGGATGTGGATGAAAGAGGAAAATTGATCAAAGATTGCAACCAAGGATTGTTGGAATGGTGGATAAAGAACATCGATCAACTTCTAGACAAATTCTTCTGACTTTCAGGCACCGGGTACAACTGTGTCCGCTCGGACTATACATCACCATCTAAATGAGAAGGGGCACTATGGTAGGAGACCCAGGAGGACCCCACTGCTGACACAGATATATGGTGGGAGACCCAGGAGGACCCCACTGCTGACACAGAAATATGGTGGGAGACCCAGGAGGACCCCACTGTTGACACAGAAATATGGGAGGAGACCCAGGAGGACCCCACTGCTGACACAGAAATATGAGAAGAGACCCAGGAGGACCCCACTGCTGACACAGAAATATGGTAGGAGACCCAGGAGGACCCCACTGCTGGCACAGAAATATGGGAGGAGACCGAGGAGGACCCCACTGCTGACACAGAAATATGGGAGGAGACCCAGGAGGACCCCACTGCTGACACAGAAATATGGTAGGAGACCCAGGATGACCCCACTGCCAACACAGAAATATGGGAGGAGACCCAGGAGGACCCCACTGCTGACACATAAATATGGTGGAAGATCTAGGAGGACCCCACTGCTGACACATAAATATGGTGGGAGATCCAGGAGGACCCACCGCTGACACAGAAATATGGTAGGAGACCCAGGAGGACCCCATTGCTGACACAGAAATATGGTAGGAGACCCAGGAGGACCCCATTGCTGACACAGAAATATGGTGGGAGACCCAGGAGGACCCCACCGCTGACAGAAATATGGTGGGAGAACCAGGAGGACCCCACTGCTGACACAGAGATATGGTAGGAGACCCAGGAGGACCCCACCGCTGGCACAGAAATATGGGAGGAGACCCAGGAGGACCCCACTGCTGACACAGAAATATGGTAGGAGACCCAGGAGGACCCCACTGCTGACACAGAAATATGGTAGGAGACCCAGGAGGACC
>NW_028320172.1:52500-113770 GCF_062004578.1 Staurois parvus
TTCTGAGGTCAGGGGTACTGATGTTGGATGAGAAGACCTGACTTCCAATTTATCCCAAAGGTGTCCAGTAGGGCTGAGGTCAGGTCTCTAAAGACCATTCAAGTTCCTCCACACCACAGTCATGAAACCATTTCTTTATGGGAATGTTGGATGAGAAGACCTGACTTCCAATTCATCCCAAAGGTGTCCAGTAGGGCTGAGGCCAGGTCTCTAAAGACCATTCAAGTTCCTCCACACCACAGTCATGAAACCATTTCTTTATGGGAATGTTGGATGAGAAGACCTGACTTCCAATTCATCCCAAAGGTGTCCAGTAGGGCTTAGGTCAGGTCTCTAAAGACCATTCAAGTTCCTCCACACCACAGTCATGAAACTATTTCTTTATGGGAATATTGAATTAGAAGACTTGACTTCCAATTCATCCCAAAGGTGTCCAGTAGGGCTGAGGTAAGGTCTCTAAAGATAATTCAAGTTCCTCCAAACCACAGTCATGAAACCATTGTTTTATGGGACTGTTGGATAAGAAGACCTGACTTCCAATTCATCCCAAAGGTGTCCAGTAGGGCTGAGGTCAGGTCTCTAAAGACCAATCAAGTTCCTCAACACCACAGTCATGAAACCATTTCTTTATGGGACTGATGAATGAGAAGACCAGACTTCCAATTCATCCCAAAGGTGTCCAGTAGGGCTGTGATCAGGTCTCTAAAGACCATTCAAGTTCCTCCACACCACAGTCATGAAACCATTTTTTATGGGACTGTTGGATAAGAAGACCTGACTTCCAATTCATCCCAAAGGTGTCCAGTAGGGCTGAGGTTAGGTCTCTAAAGACCATTCAAGTTCCTCAACACCACAGTCATGAAACCATTTTTTATGGGACTGTTGGATGAGAAGACCAGACTTCCAATTCATCCCAAAGGTGTCCAGTAGGGCTGTGATCAGGTCTCTAAAGACCATTCAAGTTCCTCCACACCACAGTCATGAAACCATTTTTTATGGGACTGTTGGATAAGAAGACCTGACTTCCAATTCATCCCAAAGGTGTCCAGTAGGGCTGAGGTTAGGTCTCTAAAGACCATTCAAGTTCCTCAACACCACAGTCATGAAACCATTTTATATGGGAATGTTGGATGAGAAGACCAGACTTCCAATTCATCCCAAAGGTGTCCAGTAGGGCTGTGATCAGGTCTCTAAAGACCATTCAAGTTCCTCCACACCACAGTCATGAAACCATTTTTTATGGGACTGTTGGATAAGAAGACCTGACTTCCAATTCATCCCAAAGGTGTCCAGTAGGGCTGAGGTTAGGTCTCTAAAGACCATTCAAGTTCCTCAACACCACAGTCATGAAACCATTTTTTATGGGACTGTTGGATGAGAAGACCAGACTTCCAATTCATCCCAAAGGTGTCCAGTAGGGCTGTGATCAGGTCTCTAAAGACCATTCAAGTTCCTCCACACCACAGTCATGAAACCATTTTTTATGGGACTGTTGGATAAGAAGACCTGACTTCCAATTCATCCCAAAGGTGTCCAGTAGGGCTGAGGTAAGGTCTCTAAAGACCATTCAAGTTCCTCAACACCACAGTCATGAAACCATTTTTTATGGGACTGTTGGATGAGAAGACCAGACTTCCAATTCATCCCAAAGGTGTCCAGTAGGGCTGTGATCAGGTCTCTAAAGACCATTCAAGTTCCTCCACACCACAGTCATGAAACCATTTTTTATGGGACTGTTGGATAAGAAGACCTGACTTCCAATTCATCCCAAAGGTGTCCAGTAGGGCTGAGGTTAGGTCTCTAAAGACCATTCAAGTTCCTCCACACCACAGTCATGAAACCATTTCTTTATGGGAATGTTGAATGAGAAGACTTGGCTCACTATTGGCGCTCCAATTCATCCCAAAGGCATTCAGTAGGGTTGAGGTCAGGGCTCTGTGCAGGACTCTTGAATTCCTCCACACCAGACTGGTCAAACCATGTCTTTATGGGGCTGATCAAACCAACTGCTTGCATCAAGACCTGAGGGCTCTGGAGAGGACTACTAAGGCAGGGGGCTCTGATGCTTTCAGGTAGCTATGTATAGCACCTTCCTATCCCCTTCATCTGCTCTGATCTGTCTGCATTGCAGAGAGAAGCACAGAGACATCATGGAGTATAAAATAAAGTATATAATAAAAAGAGAAATGTTTTATTTAATCATCGGTTTGTTGATGAGGTGGGGAGGGAGGAAGTGGGGTAAAACTTCAGGTTTATGCCTCCTGTTGAATAGGGAATGACAAGGACCACAATTTTATTTCAAGTGCAAGTGAACTGGTGAGAAAATAGTTAATGCACATGAAGGATTTCCTTACACCATTCACATGTCAATGTCCCCACCCCTCTACAGGAGAATTCATCTTGCCCCAGGTAGGTTGCCTTTTACAGGTGAAAGGTGAAAAAGCCAACAGTGCCCAGAGATACAAATCCGGAGCGAACGCCAAGCAGAGCAGAACCATTCCGAGGAGGAGAAATTATGTCCTCAGCTGGGCTAAATCCCAAAGCAGGAATCAGGTCTAAATTCCCAAACAAAACTGCACTACGACACCATTCTTCAAACCAAATGCAGTCTTTATAGGTGTCATAAGGAAGTGACATGCCAACACTGTGTGAGATGCCAGCATGGCTGTTGAACAAGAAGGTCCCATTACTCCCCGTACATTTAATGGAACCCACCTCTGGATGACACATTCAATTTCAGAAAAAGTGAAGTTGCAGATGCCTGACATATAGAAGGAATTGAGTACATTGGAGAACATATAGAAGGATGACACCTGGGTGGGAATCAGGGCTAAGACAAGGGGTGGGCAGGAGGGATAGCTGCCCAGAGAACAGCAGTAGGCAGCATGGATGGGCAGAAGGTGCAGACACCCAGGGCACAGCGATAGGGACAAGGGGTGGGCACGAAGGGCAGCCACCCAGAGCACAGGGGTTGGCAGAATGTGCAGCCACCCAGGGCAGAGCAGTAGGGACAAGAGGTGGGCAGGAAGGGCAGCCACCCAGGGCACAGCGATAGGGACAAGGGGTGGGCAAGAAGGGTAGCCACCCAGGGCACAGCAGTAGGCACCAGGGGTGTGCAGAAGGTGCAGCCACCCAGAGCACAGTAGTAGGCACCAGGGGTGTGCAGAAGGTGCAGCCACCCAGAGCACAGTAGTAGGCACCAGGGGTGTGCAGAAGGTGCAGCCACCCAGGGCACAGCAGTAGGCACCAGGGGTGTGCAGAAGGTGCAGCCACCCAGAGCACTGTAGTAGGCACCAGGGGTGTGCAGAAGGTGCAGCCACCCAGAGCACAGTAGTAGGCACCAGGGGTGGGCACAGCGGTAGGGACAATGGGTGGGCAGGAAGGGCAGCCACCCAGGGCACAGCAGTAGGGACAAAGGGTGGGCAGGAAGAGCAGCCACCCAGTGCACAGCGGTAGGGACAATGGGTGGGCAGGAAGGGCAGACACCCAGTGCACAGCAGTAGGGACAAGGGGTGGGCAGAAGGTGCAGCCACCCAGGGCACAGCGGTAGGGACAAGGGGTGAGCAGAAGGTGCAGCCACCCAGAGCACAGTAGTAGGCACCAGGGGTGGGCAGAAGGTGCAGCCACCCAGGGCACAGTGGTAGGGACATGGCGTGGGCAGGAAGGGCAGCCACCCAGGGCACAGTAGTAGGGACAAAGGGTGGGCAGGAGGGACAACTGCCCAGGGCACAGCAGTAGAGAAGGCATCCCTTAACTGCACACAATATCAAGATCAGTGGCTAGCAACCAGCAGACCACAGATTGTTGTGTACTCTGACAGCTACTGATGCCACACGTTCCATCATGCTCACTATCAACCCCATCTGCCCACAGCTGACATGAATAACACACCGTGCATGTGCAATTACCTTCTAGTTGCTAGAAAGTAAGCAGATGGCCAAATGTGTAGTGAACACTCCATGGCAACCATGGACAACCTGAACAAGGGGGCATAGAATGGGCACAGGGCGGTGTAACCATTCTACAGCATGTAGTAGGAGGGACGTCCTTGCCCTGGGCGCTGACCAAACCTGTCCTGGTACTGGTGGGAACAGGGGCGGACTGACAACTCATGGGGCCCCCGGGCAATAGGGGATCATGGGGCCCCTGTGTCCTTGCCCAAACTCAAAAAAGCCTATGAAAAAGGTACCAGGGGCATCTCATGAGGCCCCCTACTGACCCCGGGCCCTCGGGCAGCACCCGAGTTTCCAAATGGTCAGTCCGCCCCTGGGTGGGAATAACACTAAGACCAGATTCTAAGTGAGTTACAGTGGATCAGGACACTAGAAGATAGAGGACTGTGGGGCTTGGTTGCAATCTTGCCTTCACCCCTTCATACGGAAGACTTCAAAGATACCTTTCTAAGCTGCTTTTTCAGGAGCTGGTCTACTCATGGAAGGTAGCCGTGTTCCCCTCGGAGGTGTGGCTGTGTGCTCTTCATGGGCTGTAGCTATGTGCTTTGTGGAGGTTAGTTGTGTGCTCCTTGTGGGCAGTGGGTTGCTTTAGGGGCATGGCCCTGTGTTTCTCTTCAACTGTGTTTGTGTGCTGCTTGCAGGGTACAGGGGTGTACTCCTCATGGGCTGTATCTCTGTGCTACATGCGAGTTGTAGATGCCATTGTAATTAAGGCTGAATGCTCCTTGTGAGTTGTGGCAGAGTGTTGCTTAAAAGGTCTGGCTATGTGCTCCTTGTGGGTTGTAGCTGTGTGCTTCTAATGGGTTGTGGGTGTATGCTCCTCAAGGGATGTGAGTATGTTCTCCTCATGGGCTGCTGCCGTGTGTTCCTCATGGGGTTTAGGTGTCAGCTGTATGTTTCTCATGAGCTATGGCTGTGTGCTCCTCATGGGGTGTGACTGTGTTCCTGATGGGCTGTAGCAATGTGCTACTTGTGAGCTGTAGATGTGCACTCTGTGGTGATTGTGGTTGTGGGCTTCTTGATGTTGTAGTGGTGCAATGCTTGTAGGGTTTGGCTGTGTGCTCCTTGTGTGTTGTAGTGGTTATGGCTCTATGTTCCTCAAGGGGTGTGACTATGTGTTCCTCATGGGCTATAGCAATGTGCTGTATGTGAGCTGTACACTCTGTGGTTGTGGGCTCCTCGATGTTGTGGTGGTGAGTTCCTTGTAGAGTTTGGCTGTCTGCTCCTTGTGGGTTGTAGCTGTGTGTTTCTCATGGGTTATGGCTCTATGCTCCTCAAGGGGTGTGACTATGTGTTCCTCATGGGCTGTAACAATGTGCTATATGTGAGCTGTACACTCTGTGGTGATTGTGGTTGTGGTCTCCTCGATGTTGTAGTGGTGCATTGCTTGTAGGGTTTGGCTGTCTGCTCCTTGTAGGTTGTAGCTGTGTGTTTCTCATGGGTTATGGCTCTATGCTCCTCAAGAGGTGTGACTATGTGTTCCTCATGGGCTGTAACAATGTGCTATATGTGAGCTGTACATGTGCACTCCGTGGTGATTGTGGTTGTGTGCTCCTTGATGTTGTGCTGGTGCATTGCTTGTAGGGTTTGGTAGAGTACTCCTTGTGGGTTGTAGCTGTGTGTTTCTCATGGGTTATGGCTCTATGCTTCTCAAGGGGTGTGACTATGTGCTCCTCATGGGCTGCAGCTGTTTATCCTTCATGGGGTGTAGGTGTGTGCTCCGTGTTCCTCATGAGCTGTGGTTGTGTACTGCTCTTGGGGGCATGACTATGAACGCCTCATGGGCTGTAACTATGTTACATAGTTAGTCTGGCTGAAAAAAGACAAAAGTCCATCCAGTTCAACCATGAAAACAAAAGGTAAATCCTACACCCACAGGTCCAGAGGAAGGCAAAAAAAACAGCAAAGCACGATCCAATTTGCTCCTGCAGGGAAAAAAATCCTTCCTGATCCCCTGAGAGGCGATTGGATATTCCCTGGATCAACTTTCCCTATAAATGTTATATCCAGTTATATTCTGTGTATCCAAGAAAGAATCCAGGACTTTCCTACAGCAATCCACTGAGCTGGCCACAACCAACTCTGGAGGGAGTCTATTCCACATTCTCACAGCTCTCACTGTGAAGAAACCTTTCCGTGTTTTTCCTCCAGATGTAAAGAGCGCCCCCTTGTGCTCTGTGATGACCTCAGGGGGAATAACTACACCGAGTTCACTATATGAACCACATGGAGATCATATCCCCCCTTATGTATTATACATGGAGATCATATCCCCCCTTATGTATTATACATGGAGATCATATCCCCCTTATGTATTATACATGGAGATCATATCCCCCCTTATGTATTATACATGGAGATCATATCCCCCTTATGTATTATACATGGTGATCATATCCCCCCCTTATGTATTATACATGGAGATCATATCCCCCCTTATGTATTATACATGGAGATCATATCCCCCCCTTATGTATTATACATGGAGATCATATCCCCCCTTATGTATTATACATGGAGATCATATCCCCCCTTATGTATTATACATGGAGATCATATCCCCCCTTATGTATTATACATGGAGATCATATCCCCCCCTTATGTATTATACATGGAGATCATATCCCCCCTTATGTATTATACATCATATCCTTGATCTTGTCTTCTCCAACCGCTGCGCTCCCCACAACCTCACTAACACCCCCTTCCCTCTCTCTGACCACAACCTGATCACCTTCTCTATCTCCTCGTCCTCCAACACCTACCCCTCCAAATGTCACACTACTACCAGCCGTAACCTCTGCAACCTTAACCCTGCCCCCCTCCACTCTGCAGCTGATCAACTCCACGACCGCATCCTCCCCCTGTCCTGCCCCGACTTGGCTATGATTGCCTACAACAACGCGCTGTCAGCAGCCCTTGACTCACTAGCGCCTTTAACCACACGCAACATCAGACTCCGACCGCTCCAGCCCTGGCAGACTGATCACACCAAAACCCTCAAACGACGCAGTCGTGCCCTGGAGCGACTATGGCGCAAAACAAAATCCCAACAAGCTTTCACCTGCTACAAATCTGCCTTCCGCACCTACACCTCCTCCCTCCACGCAGCCAAACAGGCCTACTTCCTGACCCTCATCAAGGCCCTCTCCTCCAATCCTCGCTGACTCTTCTCCACCTTCAACTCTCTACTCTCGCCACCCCCACCTCCACCCAGCACCTCACTCACCGCCCTTGAGATTGCCAATCACTTCAAAAACAAGATTGACACAATTCGCAAGGACATTGCCGCAACTCACACGCCCTCTCAACCCGTCCCCTCTCACACAGCTACCCCCTCATCCCCCCTCCCCCTCGACATTACCCGCAGGGACTTCGTCGCTGCTCAAACTCCCTCCAACCCCCTTCCCCCTCACTTAGCTACCCCCTCTTCACCCCTCTCCCACGGCCTCACCACTGCTCTGACCTCCTCTTCCACCCCACCCTACATTCCTCATACTGAAGCTCCCCCAACACTCCGCACCTTTGACCTTACTACCATCGAGGAAGTCTCCAAGATCCTCTCTGATGCCCGCCTCACCACCTGCCCCCTCGACCCTATCCCCTCACAATTCCTACGACCTCCCTCCCCCTCCATCCTACGCTCCCTCACCCACATCTTTAATCTCTCCCTCTCCTCCGGCACTTTCCCCTCCCCACTGAAGCATGCACACATCACCCCCATACTTAAAAAGCCCTCCCTGGACCCCAATGACCCGAACAACCTCAGACCCATCTCCCTGCTCCCACTTACATCTAAACTCCTCGAGCGCCTCGTCTACACCCGCCTATGCTCTCACCTCAACGACAACAACCTCCTCGATCCCCTACAGTCTGGCTTCCGTCCCCTACACTCCACCGAAACCGCCTTACTCAAACTCTCCAACGACCTTCTAACCGCCAAAGCTAATGGCCACTATTCAGTGCTCCTACTCCTCGACCTCTCTGCGGCCTTCAACACAGTCGACCACCCCCTCCTCCTCAAAATACTACACTCCCTCGGCCTCAGAGATTCTGCTCTCTCCTGGCTCTCATCCTACCTGTCACAACGCTCTTTCAGCGTTACCTATAATGCTACCACCTCCCCCTCACTCCCCCTCTCTGTTGGGGTCCCTCAAGGCTCTGTCCTTGGGCCCCTTCTCTTCTCCATCTACACCTCCTCCCTTGGCCAACTCATACACTCCCACGGCTTCAACTACCACCTCTATGCCGACGACACACAAATCTATCTCTCAACCCCCCACCTCACCCCCTCGGTCTCTGCCCAAATCACACAACCTACTGAGCGACATATCAGATTGGATGTCGCTCCACTTCCTTAAACTGAATCTCTCCAAAACCGAGCTCCTTGTCTTCCCCCCAGCCCGAACCCCACCCTCCATTGACTTCTCCATCACAACCAACAACGCCACCATCAAACCCGCTCTGCAGGCCAGAGTACTTGGTGTCATTCTGGACTCCAACCTATCCTTCCAGCCCCAAGTCCAATCTTTAACAAACTCGTGCAGACTCCACCTCCGCAACATGCAGACTCCGCCTCCGCAACATCGCCAAAATCCGCACGTTCCTAACCCCAGAAACCACTAAACAGCTCATCCACTCCCTCATCATATCACGACTCGACTACTGCAACTCCCTCCTCACTGGCCTGCCTCGCCGCTGGCTATCCCCGCTTCAGTCCATCCTGAATACGGCTGCCAGACTCATTCACCTTTCCAACCGCTCCATCTCCGCCACCCCCCTCTGCCAATCCCTCCACTGGCTTCCGATTGCGCAACGGATCAAATTTAAAATCCTAACACTGACGTACAAAGCTGTCCACCATACTGCCCCGAACTACATCACTGACCTAATATCCAAGTACCACCCAACACACACACTCCGCTCCTCACAAGACCTCCTTCTCTCTAGCTCCCTGGTCTCCTCCTCCCATGCCCGCCTCCAGGACTTCTCCAGGGTGTCACCCATCCTCTGGAACTCCCTGCCCCAACCCATCAGATTATCACCTACTCTCCTCTCCTTTAGGCGCACCCTGAAAACCCATCTCTTCAGGGAAGCCTACCCCACCCCCTGCTAACTTGCCGACCTCCTCCACTCTTCCTACCACTCCATCCCCCACAGCTATCTCCTCCTGTGCCACCACCCCCCCCCCCCCCCTCCTAGATTGTAAGCTCGAAAGAGCAGGGCCCTCGATCCCCTCATGTTTTGCATTGTATTGGTATTGTTCTGTCACATGTTCTGTCCCCCTTTGTAATGTACAGCGCTGAGTGAACTATTGGCGCTTTATAAATACTGTATAATAATAATAATAATTATACATGGAGATCATATCCCCCCCTTGTGTATTATACATGGAGATCATATCCCCCCTTATGTATTATACATGGAGATCATATCCCCCCTTATGTATTATACATGGAGATCATATCCCCCCCTTATGTATTATACATGGAGATCATATCCCC
This sequence comes from Staurois parvus, assembly GCF_062004578.1. NCBI lineage: Eukaryota > Metazoa > Chordata > Amphibia > Anura > Ranidae > Staurois > Staurois parvus. Next base: position 61,958 of record NW_028320172.1, read on the forward strand.
CCCTTATGTATTATACATGGAGATCATATCCCCCCTTATGTATTATACATGGAGATCATATCCCCCCTTATGTATTATACATGGAGATCATATCCCCCCCTTATGTATTATACATGGAGATCATATCCCCCCCTTATGTATTATACATGGAGATCATATCCCCCCCTTATGTATTATACATGGAGATCATATCCCCCCTTATGTATTATACATGGAGATCATATCCCCCCTTATGTATTATACATGGAGATCATATCCCCTCCTTATGTATTATACATGGAGATCATATCCCCCCCTTATGTATTATACATGGAGATCATATCCCCCCCTTATGTATTATACATGGAGATCATATCCCCCTTATGTATTATACATGGAGATCATATCCCCCCTTATGTATTATACATGGAGATCATATCCCCCCTTATGTATTATACATGGAGATCATATCCCCCCCTTATGTATTATACATGGAGATCATATCCCCCCTTATGTATTTATACATGGAGATCATATACCCCCTTATGTATTATACATGGAGATCATATCCCCTCCTTATGTATTATACATGGTGATCATATCCCCCCTTATGTATTATACATGGAGATCATATCCCCCTTATGTATTATACATGGAGATCATATCCCCCTTATGTATTAAACATGGAGATCATATCCCCCCTTATGTATTATACATGGAGATCATATCCCCCCCTTATGTATTATACATGGAGATCATATCCCCCCTTATGTATTATACATGGAGATCATATCCCCCCTTATGTATTATACATGGAGATCATATCCCCCCTTATGTATTATACATAGAGATCATATCCCCCCCTTATGTATTATACATGGAGATCATATCCCCCCTTATGTATTATACATGGAGATCATATCCCCCCTTATGTATTATACATGGAGATCATATCCCCCCTTATGTATTATACATGGAGATCATATCCCCCCCTTATGTAATATACATGGAGATCATATCCCCCCCTTATGTATTTATACATGGAGATCATATCCCCCCCTTATGTAATATACATGGAGATCATATCCCCCCCTTATGTAATATACATGGTGATCATATCCCCCCTTATGTATTATACATGGAGATCATATCCCCCCTTATGTATTATACATGGAGATCATATCCCCCCTTATGTATTATACATGGAGATCATATCGCCCCTTATGTATTATACATGGAGATCATATCACCCCTTATGTATTATACATGGAGATCATATCCCCCCCTTATGTATTATACATAGAGATCATATCCCCCCCTTATGTATTATACATGGAGATCATATCCCCCTTATGTATTATACATGGAGATCATATCCCCCCTTATGTATTATACATGGAGATCATATCCCCCCTTATGTATTATACATGGAGATCATATCCCCCTTATGTATTATACATGGAGATCATATCCCCCCTTATGTATTATACATGGAGATCATATCCCCCTTATGTATTATACATGGAGATCATATCCCCCCCTTATGTATTATACATGGAGATCATATCCCCCCCTTATGTATTATACATGAAGATCATATCCCCCCTTATGTATTATACATGGTGATCATATCCCCCCTTATGTATTATACATGGAGATCATATCCCCCCTTATGTATTATACATGGAGATCATATCCCCCCCTTATGTATTATACATGGAGATCATATCCCCCCTTATGTATTATGTATGGGATAAAACCTTTTGCAGCCACGACATGGAAGGATTGGTAAGCTGCAATAAAATAAAAATGTTGCTTTTGGGCCTAATACATAGTTACATTTTCTAAATTTGAAACGGGGAACCTGGAGTTCTATAACATTAGTACAGAAAGTAAAAAACACAATTGTCATCCCTCAGCCCGGGTTCACATACATGCGGTGCGGTACATTGCATTTGATTCACGCAGGAACACGCGCCACATTCCTGCACCAATCACATGCAATTTGTGTGCGGTGCGATCGGAGTCGTACATTTTGTATGGTTCTAATCGCACCGCACCAAAAACGCACAGGACCCTTTTTTGCGTCCGTCTAGAATCATATCACACGGGTATTCACACCTATGGGATCCAATTCTGCCCATCGCACCGCGTTTTGCGGACCGATTTCGGGGTTTCGTTAGCTTAACATACACACCCGCAGCGGTTCGCATAAATGGGGGGTGATTCTGATGCGGTGCGGAATTCGCACTGAAAACGCTGAGAATTCCGCACTGCGTCAGTGTGAACCCGGGCTCAAGCTAGGATCGCCAGCTAAAAGGTGACTGTACTATGTAATGATTGACTCAAAAGGACAAGTTCACCTTTTAGTAAAAAATATTAAATGCGCATTTTCTTGCAGGTAAAAAAAAATGTGCGTTTTTTAACCTTTGTCTGCAGGAGTCTGTAGCGCACTGCACCGGCAGACCGCTGGTGCCATGCAGGTCTCCTGCAGATCTGCAATTATATCTGCCGGGAGGTACGATCAAGCAGATACACCGACTGGAAGAATGAACGAACCATCAGGGCGCTCCATGGCGTCGTGGTAGTTCGTGGAGGACTACAAGCTGACAGGCGCTAAGGCTGACGCAGTCGGGTGGGTGGAGCCCCACACAGCTGAGGTTTTTTTTTTAATTGACAGCTAGTGAGGAGGGAGAAGATCCCCTGGGAGCTGTCAAAGCGGGGAGTGGGGGCCGGTCTGATCGGAACATGTTACACCCTGAATATGGGTGTAACATGTTACAAGAGGCGAATTTATCGTTTAAGAAGAAGAAAAAAAAAAGACAGAATCCTACAACCCCGTTTTCACCAATTTGAATCCTTCACGGTATACTCGTTTACACACTGCGACAACACGAAAGACATCTATTCTGAAGAAATGGACTTCCTTGGATCAACAACATATCTTGATTGAGCCTTACAAAACTCTAAAAACAAACTTTTTAGTAATGACAACATAGAGGAGGGGTTACATGTGCCATCTATGTGCTACATATGAGTTGTATATGTGCACTTCAAGGTGACTGTGGCTGCGGGCTCCTTGGTGTTGTGGCTGCGGGCTCCTTGGTGTTGTGGCTGCGGGCTCCTTGGTGTTGTGGCTGCGGGCTTCTTGGTGTTGTGGCTGCGGGCTCCTTGGTGTTGTGGCTGCGGGCTCCTTGGTGTTGTGGCTGCGGGCTCCTTGGTGTTGTGGCTGCGGGCTCCTTGGTGTTGTGGCTGCGGGCTCCTTGGTGTTGTGGCTGCGGGCTCCTTGGTGTTGTGGCTGCGGGCTCCTTGATGTTGTGGCTGCGGGCTCCTTGATGTTGTGGCTGCGGGCTCCTTGGTGTGGTGGCTGCGGGCTCCTTGATGTTGTGGCTGCGGGCTCCTTGGTGTGGTGGCTGCGGGCTCCTTGGTGTGGTGGCTGCGGGCTCCTTGGTGTTGTGCCTGCGGGCTCCTTGGTGTTGTGGCTGTGGGCTCCTTGATGTTGTGGCTGCGGGCTCCTTGATGTTGTGGCTGTGGACTCCTTGGTGTTGTGGCTGCGGGCTCCTTGATGTTGTGGCTGCGGGCTCCTTGATGTTGTGGCTGCGGGCTCCTGGGTGTGGTGGCTGCGGGCTCCTTGGTGTGGTGGCTGTGGGCTCCTTAACCTCCCTGGCGGTCTGATTATTTCAGATTTTTGGTGCTGAAAGCAGTACTTTTTTTGCATGGAAATATGTCATTTTTTTATTGTCGGCCTGTAATTTTTAGGAATAACTCACTGAAATCTGTCCGAACAAGAGTCTAGTAAACATCCCGGGGAGGATAAAACTTGAAACATGAAATCATAAATTATAATTTAATAAATAATCATAAAAAATAATAATACATTTAATTCAATAAAATAATCAAACCAAAAACCCTGAAATGTGAAATATAGCGCCAAGTTCGCACATCGCTGAGCTCAGTCGCAGAATCGTTTTCAGTGTCTGATGAGGAATTTCCCCCACCAATCATTATCACTCAATTCTGCAAGTGGTTCTGATTTACTATCGCTGTTCTCTAGTCGGTCTAAAACCGCGTCTGACCTAAAGGGACGCTTTTTGGACGCCATGGACGTTTCTCAGTTTCCAGGCAGAAAGAACAGTAAAAATGCAGGCAGGGCGCCGGACAAAGCACTCGGGACACAATGTATGTGAAATGGTTTGATACAGGAATGGAATACTATGTGATTTTACTGTATTTAGTGAATGTCACTTTTTGACATTTTTAAATTTCCCGCCAGTTCCATCCCCCGTACGTCCCGACGTCGCAGGGAACGGAACCCGGAAGATGGATGCCGGCATCGGCCGGAGGAGATTGCCGGGGACACTGCAGGGGGGACATCGTGGGACCGCAGGACAAGGCAAGTGCTGGAGAGATCCCGGAGCAACGCTGCAGTGTATTCCCGAGTGTAGCTCGGGGGGGTTACCGCTTGTGGTGCTGAAACTTTACTCCAAGCTACACCCGGGAATACCGCCAGGGGGGTTAACACTTGTTAGGCACACGTGTAACCCCTTGATTACCCGAGATGTTCACCCCCTTTCCCAGCCAGTGTCATTAGTGCAGTGACAAGGTATATTATTAGCACTGATCACTGTATTGGTGTCATTGGTGATGACAGTGGCAGTTAGTCAGTTCCCACTCAGTGTCAGTTAGTGTCAGATTGCCGTCCGTACTATCACAGTCCAACTATAACTCGCTGTTCACCGCCATTACTAGTATAAAATATATACAGTCAGGTCCATAAATATTGGGACATCAACACAATTCTAACATTTTTGGCTCTATACACCACCACAATGGATTTGAAATGAAACGTACAAGATGTGCTTTAACTGCAGACTGTCAGCTTTAATTTGAGGGTATTTACATCCACATCAGGTGAACGGTGTAGGAATTACAACAGTTTGCATAGGTGCCTCCCACTTGTTAAGGGACCAAAAGTAATGGGACATAATAATCATGAATCAAACTTTCACTTTTTAATACTTGGTTGCAAATCCTTTGCAGTCAATGACAGCCTGAAGTGTGGAACGCATAGACATCAGCAGACGCTGGGTGTCATCCCTGGTGATGCTCTGCCAGGCCTCTACTGCAACTGTCTTCCGTTCCTGCTTGTTCTTGGGGCATTTTCCCTTCAGTTTTGTCTTCAGCAAGTGAAATGCTCAATCGGATTCAGGTCAGGTGATGGACTTGGCCATTGCAGAACATTCCACCTCTTTGGTGTCTTTTGCAGTCTGCTTTGGGTCATTGTCCATCTGCACTGTGAAGCGTCCAATGAGTTGTGAAGCATTTGGCTGAATATGAGCCGATAATATTCCCGAAACACTTCACAATTCATTCGGCTGCTTCTGTCAGCAGTCACATCATCAATAAATACAAGAGAAGCAGTTCCATTGGCAGCCATACATGCCCACGCCATGACACTACCACCACCATGATCACTGATGAGGTGGTATGCTGAGGACCATGAGCAGTTCCTTCTCCATCCTCTTCTCTTCCCATCACTCTGGTACAAGTTGATGTCGGTCTCATCTGTCCATAGGATGTTGTTCCAGAACTGTGAAGGCTTTTTTACATGTCGTTTGGCAAACTCTAATCTGGCCTTCCTGTTTTTGAGGCTCACCAATGGTTTCCATCTTGTGGTGAACCCTCTGTATTCACTCTGGTGAAGTCTTCTCTTGATTGGTGACTTTGACACACATACACCTACCTCCTGGAGAGTGTTCTTGATCCGGCCAACTGTTGTGAAGGGTGTTTTCTTCACCAGGGAAAGAATTCTTCGCTCATCCACCACAGTTGTTTTCCGTGGTCTTCCGGGTCTTTTGGTGTTGCTGAGCTCACCGGTGCGTTCCTTCTTTTTAAGAATGTTCCAAACAGTTTTGGCCACGCCTAATGTTTTACTATCTCTCTGATGGGTTTGTTTTGTTTTTTCAGCCTAATGATGGCTTCACCGATAGTGACAGCTCTTTGGATCTCATCTTGGGAGTTGACAGCAACAGATTCCAAATGCAAATAGCACACTTGAAATGAACTCTGGACCTTTTATCTGCTCATTGTAATTGGGATAATGAGGGAATAACACACACCTGGCCATGGAACAGCTAAGAAGCCAATTGTCCCATTACTTTTGGTCCCTTAACAAGTGGGAGGCACCTATGCAAACTGTTGTAATTCCTACACCGTTCACCTGATTTGGATGTAAAGACCCTCAAATTAAAGCTGATAGTCTGCAGTTAAAGCACATCTTGTACGTTTAATTTCAAATCCATTGTGGTGGTGTATAGAGCCAAAAATGATAGAATTGTGTCCATGTCCCAATATTTATGGACCTGACTGTATATTGCCAAGCGTATTGGGCCGCCAGCCTTTTCATGCACATGACCTTTACAACATCAAGGAGCCCGCAGCCACAAAACCAAGGAGCCCGCAGCCACAACATCAAGGAGCCCACAGCCACAACATCAAGGAGCCCGCAGCCACAACACCAAGGAGCCCGCAGCCACAAAACCAAGGAGCCCACAGCCACAACACCAAGGAGCCCGCAGCCACAACATCAAGGAGCCCGCAGCCACAACACCAAAGAGCCCGCAGCCACAACATCAAGGAGCCCACAGCCACAACATCAAGGAGCCCGCAGCCACAACACCAAGGAGCCCGCAGCCACAAAACCAAGGAGCCCACAGCCACAACACCAAGGAGCCCGCAGCCACAACATCAAGGAGCCCGCAGCCACAACATCAAGGAGCCCGCAGCCACAACACCAAGGAGCCCGCAGCCACAACACCAAGGAGCCCACAGCCACAACACCAAGGAGCCCGGTTTCTAATGACATGCTGGTAGGTTCATTGGCTCCTGTCTAAATCATCTCTAGTATGTGTATGTATGAATGTGAGTTAGGGACCTTAGATTGTATGCTCCTCGGGGGCGGGGACTGATGTGAATGTACAATATATATGTAAAGCGTTGTGTAAATTGACCTGTAATAAATAAATAATGATTTGTCATCTGTTTTTTTTTTTCTTTCATAAAATAGTTGTTGTCATCCATTATTACCTCTCAGTGCTGCTGATCCCCCTCAGACTCTTTGCAGCCACTTCCTGTCCACATGCACTCCGTCCAGTGTTGGCTGCAGGCACGACCGACCTCCCAATGGTGACAATGGCGGGCCATGCATGCGCAGTACACTCATAGTCTCCACCGGAAGAATATACGGCAGGGTGACAACACAGGAGCACAGCTAAGGGACGGGTGTCACCCTATAACAGGAAGTGCCTGGGCAGGAACCCTGGTGGCAGGATCTCCAGACGTCACTTTTAATAAAAGCTGCAGATGAAACCGTCCCAATGGTGACAAGGTACCAGGGGCATCTGATGGGGCCCCCTACTGACCCCGGGCCCTCGGGCAGTGCCCCAGTTTCCAAATGGTCAATCCGCCCCTGCTCATAGTCTCCACCGGAAAAATATATAGCAGGGTGACAACACAGGAGCACAGTTGGGGGGGGCAGGTGTCACCCTATAACAGGAAGTGTCTGGGCAGGAACCCTCATGGCAGGATCTACAGACGTCACTTTTAATAAAAGCTGCAGATGAAGTCATCTCAATGGTGACAATGGCGGGCCATGCATGCGCAGTACTCATAGTCAGGGGCGGAGTGACAACTCATGGGGCCCCCGGGCAATAGGGGATCATGGGGCCCCTGTGTCCTTGCCCAAACTCAAAAAAGCCTATGAAAAAGGTACCAGGGGCATCTGATGGGGCCCCCTACTGACCCCGGGCTCTCGGGCAGTGCCCCAGTTTCCAAATGGTCAGTCCGCCCCTGGTCATAGTCTCCACCGGAAGAATATATAGCAGGGTGACAACACAGGAGCACAGCTGGGGGACAGGTGTCACCGTATAACAGGAAGTGCCTGAGCAGGAATCCTCGTGGCAGGATCTCCAGACGTCACTCTTAATAAAAGCTGCAGATGAAATCATCCCAATGGTGACAATGGCGGGCCATACATGCGCAGTACACTCATAGTCTCCACCGGAAGAATATACGGCAGGGTGACAACACAGGAGCACAGCTGGGGGACAGGTGTCACCCTATAACAGGAAGTGTCTGGGCAGGAATCCTCGTGGCAGGATCTCCAGACGTCACTCTTAATAAAAGCTGCAGACAAAAATCGTTTTTGAAATGTCGTTTTTCTGGGTTCGCCTCCGAGCCTCCTCTGTTCCAAAAAAGCGGCGGCACATTTTTCTGTGTTGTTGAGCCGCCTCCAGCGTGAGCCGGCTTGCAGGTGATATTTTTCAGGGCCCTTTAAGCACATTTGAATATTTCAGCCGTCAACAAGCCGCCGTGTTCCCCACCTGCATATCTCCCATTCCTCCGCAGTGGCTCCGCCCAGCGCGGACCCGGAGTTCAAACATTCTCCACGTGCTCCAGATCTCAGCGCTGCACATGGCTCCCTGTCACCCGGGGGGAGTAGGGGGGGTGGGGGAGAAAACAAAAATGCAGAATCCCTCCGCAGCTCCCTGACGTTCCCTCCGCAGCAGAACAGCCAGAGGGAAGCAAAACCTCCAATAGGCCGAGCCCAGCCAATCACCTGGGATGTGAAACTGCGCGTTTTTCTTTCCTTCGCCCTATATTCGCGCCTATGCGTTTTCCGCAGCTTTTTGCAGAAACGCACAGCAGTCCATTTAACATGATTTCCTACATGACAGGTTCACATCTGCGTATTTTCACCCCAATGCGTTTTTAAGAAAGGGTCGGGACTTTAAATGCAAAAAGTTGCATTTTTTGGTTCTATAGACTTCAACGGAAATGCTGCCGAAAAGCATGTAGTGCGTTTTTGCTCTTTTTGCTGCATTTCTGATGCGTTTTGCATTTTTAAATCTGCCTAGCAACAAGAAAAGAAAGCGAAAAAAAACGCATGTGCAAAAACGCACCACAAAAAGCAATCCAGAAGCGGATCAGAAGGAACCCCCCCTCCTTCTGAGTCACCCCTTGTTTCCACCCCCTACCCACCTCCGAGCACCGTCCTTTGGGTCCACCCCCTACCCACCTCCGAGCACCGTCCTTTGGGTCCACCCCCTACCCACCTCTGAGCACCGTCCTTTGGTTCCACCCCCTATTAACCTCCAAGCACCGTCCTTTGGATCCACCCCCAACCCACCTGCAAGCACCGTCCTTTGGGTCCACCCCCTACCCACCTCTGAGCACCGTCCTTTGGTTCCACCTCCAACCCACCTCTGAGCACCGTCCTTTGGTTCCACCCCCAACCCACCTCCGAGCACCGTCCTTTGGTTCCACCCCCAACCCACCTCCAAGCATCGTCCTTTGGTTTCATCCCTTACCCAACTCCAAGCACCGTCCTTTGGTTCCACCTCCAACCCACCTCTGAGCACCGTCCTTTGGTTCCACCCCCAACCCACCTGCAAGCACCGTCCTTTGGTTCCACCCCCAACCCACCTCCAAGCATTGTCCTTTGGTTTCATCCCTTACCCAACTCCAAGCACCGTCCTTTGGATCCACCCCCTACCCACCTCCGAGCACCGCCCTTTGGTTCCACCCCCTACCTACCTCCAAGCATCGTCCTTTGATTCCACCCCCTACCCACCTCCAAGCACCGTCCCTTGGTTCCACCCCCTACCCACCTCCGAGCACCGCCCTTTGGATCCACCCCCAACCCACCTGCAAGCACCGTCCTTTGGTTCCACCCCTAACCCACCTCCGAGCACCGTCCTTTGGTTCCACCCCCAACCCACCTCCAAGCACCGTCCTTTGGTTCCACCCCCTACCCACCTCCAAGCATCAACCTTTGGTTTCATCCCTTACCCAACTCCAAGCACCGTCCTTTGGATCCACCCCCTACCCACCTCCGAGCACCGCTCTTTGGTTCCACCCCCTACCCACCTCCGAGCACCGTCCTTTGGATCCACCCCCAACCCACCTGCAAGCACCGTCCTTTGGTTCCACCCCCAACCCACCTCCAAGCATCGTCCTTTGGTTTCATCCCTTACCCAACTCCAAGCACCGTCCTTTGGATCCACCCCCTACCCACCTCCGAGCACCGCCCTTTGGTTCCACCCCCTACCTACCTCCAAGCATCGTCCTTTGATTCCACCCCCTACCCACCTCCAAGCACCGTCCCTTGGTTCCACCCCCTACCCACCTCCGAGCACCGTCCTTTGGATCCACCCCCAACCCACCTGCAAGCACCGTCCTTTGGTTCCACCCCCAACCCACCTCCGAGCACCGTCCTTTGGTTCCACCCCCAACCCACCTCCAAGCACCGTCCTTTGGTTCCACCCCCTACCCACCTCCAAGCATCGTCCTTTGGTTCCATCCCTTACCCAACTCCAAGCATCGTCCTTTGGATCCACCCCCTACCCACCTCCGAGCACCACCCCTTGGTTCCACCCCCTACCCACCTCCTAGCACCGTCCTTTGATTCCACCCCCTACCTACCTCCGAGCATCGTCCTTTGGTTCCACCCCCTACCCACCTCCAAGCACCGTCCCTTGGTTCCACCCCCTACCCACCTCCAAGCACCGTCCTTTGGTTCCACCCCCTACCCATCTCCAAGCACCGTCCTTTGGTTCCACCCCCTACCCACCTCCAAGCACCGTCCTTTGGTTCCACCCCCTACCCACCTCCGAGCACCGTCCTTTGGATCCACCCCCAACCCACCTGCAAGCACCGTCCTTTGGTTCCACCCCCAACCCACCTCCAAGCACCGTCCTTTGGTTCCACCCCCAACCCACCTCCAAGCACCGTCCTTTGGTTCCACCCCCTACCCACCTCCAAGCATCGTCCTTTGGTTCCATCCCTTACCCAACTCCAAGCATCGTCCTTTGGATCCACCCCCTACCCACCTCCGAGCACCACCCCTTGGTTCCACCCCCTACCCACCTCCTAGCACCGTCCTTTGATTCCACCCCCTACCTACCTCCGAGCATCGTCCTTTGGTTCCACCCCCTACCCACCTCCAAGCACCGTCCCTTGGTTCCACCCCCTACCCACCTCCAAGCACCGTCCTTTGGTTCCACCCCCTACCCATCTCCAAGCACCGTCCTTTGGTTCCACCCCCTACCCACCTCCAAGCACCGTCCTTTGGTTCCACCCTCTACCCACCTCCAAGCACCGTTCTTTGGTTCCACCCTCTACCCACCTCCAAGCACCGTCCTTTGGTTCCACCCCCTACCCACCCACCAGTACTGCTCCTTTTAGAGAATACAGAGCCAAATATCATTTTGTATGGAATTTGTTAATGATAACAAGAAAAGCAGTAAAATAGATCCCCTGCAGCCAGCAACAATAGCCCCCCCCAGCAGGAATAGACCCCCACAGGAAAATACAACCCCAGCAACAATAGACCCCCAGCAGCAACAACATATCTCCAATCAGCAAGCAACAATAGACCCCTCTCTCAAAATTAGATCCCTCTCCGGCAACAATAGACCACCATGCAAAAATAGATCCCCTCCCGTGACAATAGATCCCCCAGCAGCCAACATCAATAGACATTCCAGCACACCCCCCCCCCTTGTCATTACATACATTCAGTACTGTGTTCCCCCCCGAACTCTGTGTGTGATTGGACACAGCTGATCAACTGTTTTCAGCCAACATCATTGGCTGAAATCAGCTGCCAAACTCGCCCTGTGCCCAATCACTGAATGGGTCAGCAGGGGGTGCGCGCATGTTTGCCCCAAACACAGGAGAAGGCCGATCACGTACATATACATGATCATTTTTTTTTTACATTTCTTCAGTTACTTCCTGGTTTCCATGCCTAGGCAAATTATGTCATACATCATAGCAGTCTTCAGGGGGGGATTGAGGGCTCTCATCTCAACATGTGCCTTAGCTAAGGGCAGATGGATTCCAGGAAGTAAATGGTACATGAATTATCTGCCCTTATTCAAAATGGCCACGGCCTGAAATGCTAGGGGGGTGTTTTGTAAAATGATTTCTCAGCTAAATAAAGCATGGGTGGATGGGGGGAGTTTCCTTTGAATATTAAAAATGAATTAAATAGCATTTTTGGTTTGTGGTGCTCAGATGCAGTGCAGTTCCACTCTAATCTAGTGCAGGGGGTCTCAAAATGATGGACTAGGGGCTTCATCTGACCGGCTAAAAGGATTTAATCCGGCACACAGCTAGGGTCAGGGGTGTATCCTCAGTGGGCACTGATTGAGGATTGAGGTCACCTAGCAGAGGCTACCTATGGTCTCCACTTCAAATGTAAGGGGGGACTCTGATCCTGGTGTAAAGGGAAGCTGTATTGGGGGTCCTGCTGTAACGGGGGATGCTGATGAAAGGGGGACTCTAATGCGGACTCTGATGTAAGGGGAGACTACTAAGATGAGCTTGGGTGTAAGAGGGGCTTTAATAGGGAGCCTGATGTAAGCGGGATTCTAATGGGGACCTAGGTGTAGGGGGAACTCTAATGGGGAGCTTGGTGTAGGGGGAACTCTAATGGGGACCCTGATGTAAGCAGGATTCTAATGGGGACCTTGGTGTAGGGGAAACTCTAATGGGGACCCTGATGTAAGCAGGATTCTAATGGGGACCTTGGTGTAGGGGGTTCTCTAATGGGGACCCTGATATAAGCGGGATTCTAATAGGGACCTTGGTGTAGGGGGAACTCTAATGGGGACCCTGATGTAAGCAGGATTCTAATGGGGACCTTGGTGTAGGGGGAACTCTAATGGGGACCTTGGTGTAGGGGGAGCTCTAATGGGGACCTTGGTGTAGGGGGAACTCTAATGGGGACCTTGGTGTAGGGGGAACTCTAATGGGGACCTTGGTGTAGGGGGAACTCTAATGGGGACCTTTGTGTAGGGGGAACTCTAATGGGGAGCCTGATGTAAGCGGGATTCTAATGGGGACCTTGGTATAAGGGGAACTCTAATGGGGACCCTGATGTAAGCAGGATTCTAATGGGGACCTTGGTGTAAGGGGAACTCTAATGGGGACCCTGATGTAAGCAGGATTCTAATGGGGAGCCCAGGGGTGGACTGACAACTCATGGAGCCCCCCCGGGCAATAGGGGATCATGGGGCCCCTGCGTCCTTGCCCAAACTCAAAAAAGCCTATGAAAAAGGTACCAGGGGCATCTCATGGGGCCCCCTACTGACCCCGGGCCCTCGGGCAGTCCCCAAGTTTCCAAATGGTCCGTTCGCCCCTGGGGGAGCCTGATGTAAGCGAGATTCTAACGGGGAGCCTGACGTAAGTGGGATTCTAATGGGGACCTTGGTGTAAGGGGAACTCCAATGGGGACCTTGGTGTAAGGGGAACGCTAATGGGGACCCTGATGTAAACGGGATTCTAATGGGGACCTTGATGTAGGGGAGACTCTAATGGGGACCTTGATGTGGAGGGGACTCTAATGTGGACCCAGATTTAGGGGAGACTTTAATGGGGACCTTGATGTGGAGGGGACTCTGATGGAGACCCAGATGTAGGGGAGACTCTATTCAGGACCCTGATGCAGGGGGAGACTCTGATGGGGGTGCATAGTGATCCATCTCTTTGGAGATCATACCTGATAATGCGTCCACTGCTTTGCCATTTGGCCGCATGACCCTCACCAAAGGCTTCCCTGAGTTTTGGTCTTGTCTGGAAAAACAAGTATTTAGGTCCTCATTAGCCATCTATTATTACATTTGGCCAGGGCGCTCAGGTGGCAGGGTGGTGTTCTATACAGGTGCTCTTTAATTTAGCAGATCTGATCCTTCCATCTCTATTGTGCCTGATCCAGTTTGAGGTCTAATATGGCCTGGCTCCTCTCCAACAGACTGAGGTTGGCCTACCAGACAAGGGTACCTATGGCCGGTACCAAATGCCCTTGTGAGGTGGGTGAAGAACTAAGTGTTGGGCAAGGGCCGACAGCATGTGCCAACCCCCCCCCCCCCCCCATCTCAGCCGATCGATCTCTATTGAATATTCTTGAAGGACCAAAGCTTGATTCTATACATGACATGCAATCCATGGAAGTATCCAAAACTCTGCCTCAGCTTCTGTAAGCCGCGAAACATTCCTGCCCGCTTTCCAGCCAGGAATGTAATTGAATCTCGGCTCCTTAGAGCGATGTTTTCAATCACATCCCTGAAAAAAGCCCGGCAGGGGCGGCCATCGGGGGTTAGAAAAGAATAAAAAAAAAAACAAAAACGACCATTAGCCCCTTAATCCTTCTCAACGAGGGCGCCCTATTGATTGGCCATCGGGAAGGTCGGTCTTTCATGGCCCGGTCACCAGTTCCCCTTGCGCCTGCAACCTGCCGGCCCGTGTTTTTGTTCGGCAAGCTGAGTATTAGACGGCGATGTGAGAACGGGTCGCTTTTCACATACCTTGTGAGGCCAGCGATGGTCCCGGCCATTCAGCGGGCTCAGGCGTGCTCCCCCCATACATTAAACCGCGGCTCAGCGGGGGTGAATACTAGAAAGAAGGGGGGGAGCCCTTCCCTGCCTGATGGGTTAAATGTATTTATATCTAATTAGGAGAATCCACTGTGAACTGGTTGAGTGTTTTATTTCTATCCCATTCAGGCACAAGCGGGGCCGGCTTTATGTGTGGTTGGGAAGCAATTGAAAAGGACCCGTGAAGTGGAACTCATGTCAAGGCCGCGCTGCGGACAGAATAAAAGGCGTCTTGTTCGAATTGTGCCCGTTCCTCTCCCTCTCTTGTTTCACTCCCATACTTTTTTTGTGATTAAAATAAATTGTTAAGTTTGACAATTACGTCGAAAAAACAAAAAAAAGAGAAAGAAACGCACGGGACTGAAAGCCGAGAGCCCGATTATTTCCGTAAGATTGGGATAAACGTATTACATAATGCGCAGGCTCTTTTTTTTTGGGGGGGGGGGGCTGGTTTTGGTTTAATTCACTTTATATAACGCGCGCTCTCCAATACAGCCGTTGTTTACCCGTCCATCCCGTCGCTATAATTAGCATTGATTTGTTCTTCTATAGGGTGGCTATAAATATCTGGATTCGTTAATTAATCAGACCTATAGGCTGGGTGCTATTTCTGGAACACGTTGACATTGTTTGGCGTTTTCGTGCCAAGGGCACTTTTAAATAGACCCCCCCCCCACCACCCCACCTTACCCCGAATCCATTGTCCCCTCTAAGTCCTTACAGTTCTGGTGGGTTGCTCGACTTTTGGGGGGGTGACGTGTGGATAGTGATTATGATTCTGGGAAGGTTTCAACATTTTATCATTTGTCATTATAAACTTTTTGAGGAGCTTTTCTCAACCTTTTTTGACATGGGGGAGCCACTGGAACAACTCGGGTTTCAAGGAACCCTTGATAATTACTAGCTGTGCTATATCTACGGCTCGGGGTCCCATTAACATGAATCGTGAGTTACGGTATTAAAAAAAAAGGGTGTTTGATACCCAGAGGTGCTGTGCAGGACACAATGTTTAATATTAATATTCAATTGATAATAGTAAAGAATAGAAAAGACATTACAAAAAAAATCTCTCTCTACATTGGTGGTTATTGGGAGAATATTTGAGGTAAAGGCCCCTACATTGGCAGTCAGTAGGAAGGATTCCCCTTACATTGGGGGTCAGTGGGAAGAATGTCCCTTACATTGGGGGTCAGTGGGAAGAATGTCCCTTACATTGGCAGTCAGTAGGAAGAATGTCCCTTACATTGGGGGTCAGTAGGAAGAATGCTCCCTACATTGGGGGTCAGTGGGAAGAATGTCCCTTACATTGGGGGTCAGTGGGAAGAATGTCCCTTACGTTGGGGGTCAGTGGGAAGAATGTCCCTTACATTGGTGGTCAGTGGGAAGAATGTCCCTTACATTGGGGGTCAGTGGGAAGAATGTCCCTTACGTTGGGGGTCAGTGGGAATAATGTCCCTTACATTGGGGGTCAGTGGGAAGATTGTCCTTTACATTGGGGATCAGTGGGAAGAATGTCCCTTACATTGGTGGTCAGTGGGAAGAATGTCCCTTACATTGGGGATCAGTGGGAAGAATGTCCCTTACATTGGTGATCAGTGGGAAGAATGTCCCTTACATTGGTGATCAGTGGGAAGAATGTCCCTTACATTGGTGGTCAGTGGGAAGAATGTCCCTTACATTGGGGGTCAGTGGGAAGAATGTCCCTTACATTGCTGATCAGTGGGAAGAATGTCCCTTACATTGGGGGTCAGTGGGAAGAAAGTCCCTTACATTGGCAGTCAGTAGGAAGGATGCCCCTTATATTGGGGGTCAGTGGGAAGAATGCTCCTTACATTGGGGGTCAGTGGGAAGAATTTCCCTTACATTGGGGGTCAGTGGGAGGTATGCTCCTTACATTGGTGGTCAGTGGGAGGAATGTCCCTTACATTGGGGGTCAGTGGGAAGAATGTCCCTTACATTGGGGGTCAGTGGGAAGAATGTCCCTTACATTGGTGGTCAGTGGGAATAATGTCCCTTACATTGGGGGTCAGTGGGAAGAATGTCCCTTACATTGGTGGTCAGTGGGAAGAATGTCCCTTACATTGGGGGTCAGTGGAAAGAATGTCCCTTACATTGGTGGTCAGTGGGAAGAATGTCCCTTACATTGGGGGTCAGTGGGAAGAATGTCCCTTACATTGGTGATCAGTGGGAAGAATGTCCCTTACATTGGGGGTCAGTGGGAAGAATGTCCCTTACATTGGTGATCAGTGGGAAGAATGTCCCTTACATTGGGGGTCAGTGGGAAGAATGTCCCTTACATTGGGGGTCAGTGGGAAGAAAGTCCCTTACATTGGCAGTCAGTAGGAAGGATGCCCCTTATATTGGGGGTCAGTGGGAAGAATGCTCCTTACATTGGGGGTCAGTGGGAAGAATGTCCCTTACATTGGGGGTCAGTGGGAAGAATGTCCCTTACATTGGTGATCAGTGGGAAGAATGTCCCTTACATTGGGGGTCAGTGGGAAGAATGTCCCTTACATTGGTGATCAGTGGGAAGAAAGTCCCTTACATTGGCAGTCAGTAGGAAGGATGCCCCTTATATTGGGGGTCAGTGGGAAGAATGCTCCTTACATTGGGGGTCAGTGGGAAGAATGTCCCTTACATTGGGGGTCAGTGGGAGGAATGTCCCTTACATTGGGGGTCAGTGGGAAGAATGTCCCTTACATTGGGGGTCAATGGGAAGAATGTCCCTTACATTGGTGATCAGTGGGAATAATGTCCCTTACATTGGGGGTCAGTGGGAAGAATGTCCCTTACATTGGTGATCAGTGGGAATAATGTCCCTTACATTGGGGGTCAGTGGGAAGAATGTCCCTTACATTGGTGGTCAGTGGGAAGAATGTCCCTTACATTGGGGGTCAGTGGAAAGAATGTCCCTTACATTGGTGGTCAGTGGGAAGAATGTCCCTTACATTGGGGGTCAGTGGGAAGAATGTCCCTTACATTGGTGATCAGTGGGAAGAATGTCCCTTACATTGGTGATCAGTGGGAAGAATGTCCCTTACATTGGGGGTCAGTGGGAAGAATGTCCCTTACATTGGTGATCAGTGGGAAGAATGTCCCTTACATTGGGGGTCAGTGGGAAGAAAGTCCCTTACATTGGCAGTCAGTAGGAAGGATGCCCCTTATATTGGGGGTCAGTGGGAAGAATGCTCCTTACATTGGTGATCAGTGGGAAGAATGTCCCTTACATTGGGGGTCAGTGGGAAGAATGTCCCTTACATTGGTGATCAGTGGGAAGAATGTCCCTTACATTGGGGGTCAGTGGGAAGAAAGTCCCTTACATTGGCAGTCAGTAGGAAGGATGCCCCTTATATTGGGGGTCAGTGGGAAGAATGCTCCTTACATTGGGGGTCAGTGGGAAGAATGTCCCTTACATTGGGGGTCAGTGGGAGGTATGCTCCTTACATTGGTGGTCAGTGGGAGGAATGTCCCTTACATTGGGGGTCAGTGGGAAGAATGTCCCTTACATTGGGGGTCAATGGGAAGAATGTCCCTTACATTGGTGATCAGTGGGAATAATGTCCCTTACATTGGGGGTCAGTGGGAAGAATGTCCCTTACATTGGTGGTCAGTGGGAATAATGTCCCTTACATTGGGGGTCAGTGGGAAGAATGTCCCTTACATTGGTGGTCAGTGGGAAGAATGTCCCTTACATTGGGGGTCAGTGGAAAGAATGTCCCTTACATTGGTGGTCAGTGGGAAGAATGTCCCTTACATTGGGGGTCAGTGGGAAGAATGTCCCTTACATTTGGGGTCAGTGGGAAGAATGTTCCTTACATTGGTGGTCAGTGGGAAGAATGCTCCTTACATTGGTGGTCAGTGGGAAGAATGTTCTTTACATTGGGGGTCAGTGGGAAGAATGTCCCTTACATTGGTGGTCAGTGGGAAGTATGCTCCTTACATTTGTGGTCATTTGGAAGAATGTCCCTTACATTGGCAGTCAGTAAGAAGAATGCTCCTTACATTGGTAGTCATTGGGAAGAATGCCCCTTACTTTGGTGGTCCCTAGGAAGAGCACCCCTTACAATTGTGATTAATGGGAAGAATGCCCCTTTCCTTGGTTTTCAGTGGAAAAAATACTCATTACATAAGCGGCTGTTGGTGGAAGCAAGGCACTTACAATAGTTGTCCCTTAGATTAATGGTCAAGATACTGTAGAATGGTGGTTGTTGAGAAGAATGCCTCTTGCATTGGTGATCGGTGGGAAGAATGTCCCTTACATTGGTGGTCATTGGGAAAAATGCTCCTTATATTGGAGGTCATTAGGAAGAATGTCCCTTACATTGGTGGTCAGTAGGAAGAGCACCCCTCACACTTGTGATTAATGGGAAGAATGTCCCTTACCTTGGTTTTCAGTGGAAAATAATACCCTACATAAGCGACCGTTGGTGGAAGAAAGTCCCTTACAATAGTTGTCAGTGGGAAGAATGCCCCTTAGATTGATGGTCAAGATACTGTAGAATGGTGGTTGTTGAGAAGAATGTCTCTTGCATTGGTAATCTGAGGGAAGAATACCCATTACATTGGTGGTCAGTGGAAAGAATGCCCCCTAGATTGGTGGTCAGTGGAAAGAATGCCCCCTAGACTGGTGGTCAGTGGAAAGAATGCCCCCTAAATTGGTGGTTAGTACGAAGAATTCCTTTCACATTGATGGTGAATATGAAGAACGCCCCTCACATTGGAGATCAGTGGAAAGAATGCATTCATTACAGCTAATAAGATTGTTGGTGTCAGTGGTTACTTATCTAAGAGTCAGAGAAATTGCTTGAGGAATCCCTAGCAACCTCTGGGGGAATCCCATGACCCATAGTTTTTTAATGGGGGGTGGAGGAATCATTACTAAATTAATTACTTCTGGGTGAAGCAGATAGAGGTTTGAGTAGGCAAGCAAATTGGCCAAATCTATCCATTTAGTTTGCCGATTCATCAAACATTGAAAAGCTAGGGTTGAGTTGAACTCATTGTTAGCAACTTCTGCACACTGTGCGCTGACCCCGCCCTGTCATTTTACGTGGCCTACCACTTGGTGGCTGAGTGGCTGTTGTTCCCAGTGGCTTCCACTTTGTTATAGTCCCACTAACAGTTGACCGTGGAAATGTCATAGATGGATTTATTGCACAGGTGGCCACCTATCACGGGACCACGCTTGGAGTCACTGAGCTCCTGAGACGACCCATTCTTTCACCAATGTTTGTAGAAGCCGTCTGCATGCCTAGGTGATTATTTTATACACCTGTGGCCATGGAGGGGATTGGAACACCTGAATCCAATGATTAGGAGGGCTAGCCCAATACTTTTGGCAATATAGTGTATATATACACTGACCAGCCACTTTAATAGGTACAACTGTTCAATTGCTTGGTAGCACAAATTGCTAATCAGCCAATCCCATGGCAGCAACTCAATGCATTTAGACATCTAGATGTGGTGAAGATGACTTGAAGTTTAAACCAAGCATCAGAATGGGAAAGAAAGGGGATTTAAGTGACTTTGAACGTGGCATGGTTGCTGGTGCCAGATGGGCTGGTCTGAGTATTTAAAAAATGGGTGATCTACTAGGATCTTTATACACAACCATCTCTAGGGTTTACGGAGATCTGAAAAAGAGAAAATATCTAGTGAGCGGCAATTGTGTGGATGAAAATGCCTTGCTGATGTATGAGGAAATGGGCAGACTGGTTCAAGATGAAAAAAAGGCAACAGTAACTCATGTCAATATGGACCAAAATCTCTGAGGAATGTTTCCGACACCTTGTTGAATCGATGCCACGAAGAATGAAGACAGTTCTGAAGGCAAAAGGGGGTCCAAACTGGTCCTAGCAAGGTGGACCTAACAAAGTGG
Source organism: Staurois parvus (assembly GCF_062004578.1). Lineage (NCBI taxonomy): Eukaryota > Metazoa > Chordata > Amphibia > Anura > Ranidae > Staurois > Staurois parvus. The sequence goes on from NW_028320172.1 coordinate 82,256, forward strand.
CCAGTGAGTGTATATGTTACTTGACTTTTAGCAGATGCAGTTGGCCAATGAGAGATCACTTTGTTGAGTTGGCCAGAGAGGGAACACTTTGATGCAGTTGGTCAATGGGAGATCACTTTGTTGAGTTGGCCAGAGAGGACTCTTTTTGATGCAATTGGCCAGAACTGGATCACTTTATCACAGTTGGTCTGAAAGGGATATTTTTGACATAATTGGGGAGGGAGGGATCACATTGATGCAGTTGGCCAGTGGGAGATCACTTTTTGTGCAGCTGACCAAAGAGGGATCACTTTGGTGAGTTGGCCAAAGAGGGAACACTTTGATGCAGTTGGCCAATGAGAGATCACTTTGTTGAGTTGGCCAGAAAGGTAACACTTTGATGCAGTTGGTCAGTGGGAGGTCACTTTGGTGAGTTGGCCAGAGAGGGAACACTTTGATGCAGTTGGCCAATGAGAGATCACTTTGTTGAGTTGGCCAGAAAGGTAACACTTTGATGCAGTTGGTCAGGGGAGAACACTTTGTTGAGCTGGCCAGGAAGGACTCTTTTTGATGCAATTGGCCAGAACTGGATCACTTTATCACAGTTGGTCTGAAAGGGATAACTTTGACATAATTGGGCATAGAGGGATCATTTTGACACAATTGGGCAGGGAGGGATCACGTTGATGCAGTTGGCCAGTGGGAGATCACTTTTTGTGCAGCTGACCAAAGAGGGAACACTTTGATGCAGTTGGCCAGTGATAGATCACTTTGTTGAGTTGGCCAAAGAGGGAACACTTTGATGCAGTTGGCCAATGGGAGATCACTTTGGTGAGTTGGCCAAAGAGGGAACACTTTGATGCAGTTGGTCAGTGGGAGATCAAGTTGGTGAGTTGGCCAGAGAGGGAACACTTTGATGCAGTTGGTCAGTGGGAGATCACTTTGGTGAGTTGGCCAGAGAGGACTCTTTTTGATGCAATTGGCCAGAACTGGATCACTTTATCACAGTTGGTCTGAAAGGGATCATTTTGACACAATTGGGCAGGGAGGGATCACGCTGATGCAGTTGGCCAGTGGGAGATCACTTTTTGTGCAGCTGACCAAAGAGGGAACAGTTTGATGCAGTTGGTCAGTGGGAGGTCACTTTGGTGAGTTGGCCAGAGAGGGAACACTTTGATGCAGTTGGTCAGTGAGAGATCACTTTGGTGAGCTGGCCAGGAAGGACTCTTTTTGATGCAGTTGGCCAGAGCTGGATCACTTTATCACAGTTGGCCGGAAAGGGATAACTTTGACATAATTGGGCAGAGAGGGATCACAGTGATGCAGTTGGCCAGTTGGAGATCACTTTGCTGAGTTGGCCAGGGAGGTATCACTTTGACACAGTTGGATGGACAGGGATGACTTTAATGTGGTTGGCCATGAAGGGATCATTTTAATGTGGTCGGCCAATGAGGGATCACTTTAAAGCAGTTGGCCAGTGACCATAGAGGGATCAATTTGACACCCTTGGCCATCTTGAACATGTGTTGAAATACAATACCGATACAGAAAATTCCTGTTTTTATTCGGAGGTTATCTAGAAATCTGATAGCAGGCCGTAGAGCAGCGTGCAGAGGGTTAATCCAGAATCTTCGGTGTTAACATACTCACAGCACCTCAAGTATTACATACAGGAAAGCTATTTGAATTTAAACACAGGTCTCTCCGATTCTATATGCACTCTCTGGCATCCATTGTCTCACCAGCCGGTGACAAATAGAGCAAAATAAGAGAAAAATTCCAAAAATGTGCCGTCTCCACAGTGACCTGAGCGATGTGCTAAGCCCCAGATATGAGCGCTGCTGTTTAACGAGCAGAGATTGTTCCCTTTGTGTTGGATGTAATATGCGCTCATATCCGACCAAGACGCAGCTAATATATTGGCCCTCGGAAAAGCGCCCCCTGGGGCCCCGGCATTCGCTGACTCATCTTGCAATTTCCCCCCGCGGGTAGGTGGAGGGCGGATTACCATTCTCTTCACCTCTGGAGACACATAATAACTTCTCCTCGGTAATCACATTCAGGCCACGCCCCTTCATATCTTCACAACTTGTTCTCAGTGACTCAACAACACCCCAAAAAGCAGGGGGGGAGAGGGCGCCCCTCCACCGACAATGACAAAAATACAATTTGGCAAATTCCAGACGTTCCACCAATCTATGATCGACATTTGTCAAATCATCCCAATTCCTGCACTTTCATATCTCAGATCACCCCAATTACCACATCTTCACACCTCAAATCACCCCAATTACCGCATCTTCACCCCTCAGATCACCCCAATTCCCCCACTTTCACCCCTCAGATCACCCCAATTCCCGCATCTTCACACCTCAAATCACCCCAACTCCTGCACCTTCACACCTCAAATCACCCCAATTCCCGCACCTTCATCCCTCAGATCACCCCAATTCCCGTACCTTCACACCTCAGATCACCCCAATTCCCGCACCTTCATCCCTCAGATCACTCCAATTCCCGCATCTTCACCCCTCAGATCACCCCAACTCCCGCACCTTCACCCCTCAGATCACCCCAATTCCCGTACCTTCACACCTCAAATCACCCCAATTCCCGCACCTTCATCCCTCAGATCACCCCAATTCCCGTACCTTCACACCTCAGATCACCCCAATTCCCGCACCTTCATCCCTCAGATCACTCCAATTCCCGCATCTTCACCCCTCAGATCATCCCCCATTCCTGCATCTTCAGAGCTCAGATCACCCCCCATTCCTGCACCTTCACACCTCAGATCACCCCAATTCCTGCACCTTCACACCTCAGATCACCCCAATTCCTGCATCTTCACACCTGAGATCACCCCAATTCCTGCATCTTCACACCTCAGATCACCCCAATTCCTGCACGTTCACACCTCAGATCACCCCAATTCCTGCACCTTCAGAAAGAAAGAATGAAATAAAAAATCTAGCAAGTTAAATGATAGAGATAGATAGACATAATTACGAGAGAGAGAGAAGGAGGGAGGAAGAGGGTGAGAGAGAGAGAGAGAGAGAAGGAAAAAGAGAGAAGGGGGAGAGAGAGGGGGAGAGAGAGGAGGAGAGAGAGGGGGAGAGAGAGGAGAGGGAGAGAGAGGAGGAGAGAGGGGGGGAGGGAGAGGGAGGGAGAGAGGGGGGAGAGAGAGAGGGGGAGAGAGGGAGAGAGAGAGAGAGAGAGAGGGGGGGAGGGAGAGAGGGAGGGGGGAGAGAGAAGGAAAGGGAGAGAGAGAAGGAAAGAGAGAGAGGGGGGAGAGAGACAGAAGGAGAGAGAGAGAAGGAAAAGGAGAGAAGGCGAGAGAGAGAGAGAGAGAGAGGGGGGGGGAGGAGAGGGGGAGAGAGGGGGAGGGGGAGAGAGAAGGAAAGGGAGAGAGAGAAGGAAAGAGAGAGAAGGAAAAGGAGAGAAGGCGAGAGAGAGAGGGGGAGAGAGGGAGAGAGAGAGAGAGGGGGGGGGAGGAGATGGGGAGAGAGGGGGAGAGAGGGAGGGAGAAAGAAAGAAAGAAAGAAAGAAAGAAAGAAAGAAAGAAAGAAAGAAAGAAAGAAAGGAAGAAAGAAAGAAAGAAAGAAGAATCTGGAAACAGTCACATGATAGAACTAGGTAGATGAATAGATAGATATTGTTAGTTTGAGTTTCTTTGTACGAATGCCTGGAGACCCACATTAACCTCTGACCTTTGTACAGCGCCCCCCTCTGATGTCCTCCGGGTTCAGTGAGTCATTTCGCTCAGCTGAGCCGATCGGGTAACATAGCAAGTAACAGAACGGAACCGGTCGGACGAGTTTGCGGCAGGCGTTCCCCCCATCATCATCTTCTTGTAGACAAACACAGGCCTTGGTACAATTTCCCTGGTTGGAGTTTTATTTCCAGGACTGACTCCACGCCAAGCTGACATTTCAGTTGGGGGCGGATGCCTCACATCACTCAAATATTTCATTGCGGCTGAACTCAGAAATGTCACATCACTATTTTCAAACACAACAAACTATTTTTTCCCCTTTAGTGGGATTTTAGAGACATGTATGTCACAACAAATCCAAAAAATGTATTTTGCTAAAAGAACATATTTATTAGTATAGAAAAAATAGTTTGTGAAAGAGAACCAATCATCTGCGGCTCACCAATGAATGCGTCCCGAAACCTATCATAACAGGTGATCACATGGTTCATGGAACTTCACATACCCTTCATCCGACGCGTTTCAGAGACTCCTACACCTTCACCCCTCAGATCACCCCAATTCCTGCACCTTCACCCCTCAGATCACCCCAATTCATGTACCTTCACCCCTCAGATCACCCCAATTCATGTACCTTCACCCCCCAGATCACCCCAATTCCTGCACCTTCACCCCTCAGATCACCCCAATTCATGTACCTTCACCCCTCAGATCACCCCAATTCCTGCACCTTCACCCCTCAGATCACCCCAATTCATGTACCTTCACCCCACAGATCACCCCAATTCCTGCACCTTCACACCTCAGATCACCCCAATTCCTGCACCTTCACCCCTCAGATCACCCCAATTCATGTACCTTCACCCCCCAGATCACCCCAATTCCTGCACCTTCACCCCTCAGATCACCCCAATTCATGTACCTTCACCCCTCAGATCACCCCAATTCCTGCACCTTCACCCCTCAGATCACCCCAATTCATGTACCTTCACCCCACAGATCACCCCAATTCCTGCACCTTCACACCTCAGATCACCCCAATTCATGTACCTTCACCCCACAGATCACCCCAATTCCTGCACCTTCACACCTCAGATCACCCCAATTCCTGCACCTTCACCCCCCAGATCACCCCAATTCATGTACCTTCACCCTACAGATCACCCCAATTTCTGCACCTTCACCCCTCAGATCACCCCAATTCCTGCACCTTCACCCCTCAGATCACCCCAATTCCTGCACCTTCACCCCTCAGATCATCCCAATTGCTGCACCTTCACCCCTCAGATCACCCCAATTCCTGCACCTTTACCCCTCAGATCACCCCAATTCCTGCAGCTTCACCCCTCAGATCACTCCAGTTTCTGTACCTTCACCCCTCAGATCACCCCAATTCCTGCACCTTCGCCCCTCAGATCACCCCAATTCCTACATTTTCACACCTCAAATCACCCGAATTCCCTCACCTTCACCCCTCAGATAACCCCAATTCCCACACTTTCACCCCTCAGATCACCCCAATTCCTAAACCTTCACCCCTTTAGATCACCCCAACACCCGCACCTTCACCCCTCAGATCACCCCAATTCCCACACCTTCACCCCTCAGATCACCCCAATTTCTACACCTTCACTCCTTTAGATCACTCCACCTCCTGCACCCTCACCCCTCAGATCACCCCAATTATTGCACCTTCACCCTTCAGATCACCCAATTCCTGCATCATCACCCCTCAGATCACCCAATTCCTGCATCGTCACCCCTCAGATCACCCCAATTCCCACACCTTCACCCCTCAGATCACCCCAATTCCCACACCTTCACCCCTCAGATCACCCCAATTCCTGCACCTTTACCCCTCAGATCACCCCAATTCCTGCACCTTCACCCCTTTAGATCACCCCAACTCCTGCACCTTCACCACTCAGATCACCCCAATTATCGCACCTTCACCCCTCAGATCACCCCAATTATCGCACCTTCGCCCCTCAGATCACCCAATTCCTGCACCTTAACACTTCAGATCACCCCAATTCCTACACCTTCACCACCTTTAGATCACCCCAACTCCTGCACCGTCACCCCTCAGATCACCCCAATTCCTACACCTTCACCCCTCAGATCACCCCAATTCCTGCACATAAAGTTCACCCCATATAACAGGCGAAACCTCTGTTCCTTCCAGGTCACAGCTCATGGCGCATATTCTTTTCAGGAAAAACGATCGTACGATTTGACCATCATTGAGTCAAAAATCGGTCATTTTTCATGAATTTCCCAACATGCCCGATCACCCAAAAGGGGAGGAACCACGAAAATTGGCCGGTGCCATTGACCCCACTAACGGAGTAAAACTCGACCGATGATTCTTAGGTCCGATTTTCGGACGAAAAGTCAGTAGAATTTTGACCCATCTATGGCCAGCCTTAGAAAAGATTTTCGAAACAAAATTTTTTCGGAATTCGACCTGCGGATGGCCGACTTTATGGAGCCGCACTGTCCCCGACTGACTTTTTATAAGCACCGCGTGGGTAAACTCCACTCCTGCAGCAGAAGGGGTGAGACTTTAGGTTGGGTGAGAACTAGGATGGTGAGAGGAACAAGAATCCATTCGGCGACACAATTCCGACGCCAGCGACTGAAATGCCACTTTTTGGGTGGAGTAGCCCTTGAAGACATGGCTGAGGAAGTCGATGCATTTCCACTGAATCACGCCCGCCGTTCGCTGCCAAGATGTCATACCAGCCAGTCGAAGCGCGTTCTCCCTGAGTGACAGGCCGGGGTGACGGCAATCATTTAAGCGTCATTAAGCTACGGCGGCCTAATGTCTACCTGTCACCACCTGACAAGGTGGGTGGGGGGCGGTAATGAGCCAGGCCGGGCGAGCTTCCTGAGCAGGAGAAACGCCTCGGAGGTATGAGGTGCAGCACATCTCCAATGTCTCCCATGTCCAGCTCAGGAAATTCAAAGTTTCAAACATGCGGCTCAGATAGACCTTTTTTTTTCTTTTGTTTTGGAAAGAGTGGGTGACCCCGGTGGGGAAACTGTTCCTGACTTCCTGTCTCTGTGACAACGCTGCAAGAAATGGGGAGGGGGGGTTGTCACTGGGACAGAAAGAAATACAATGTTAGAAACACAAGTACACGGGGTAAGTCTGTGTCCCTGCAAGAGAGATTCCCTATCACTTCCTCTCCTGACAGGCAGTAAAGGGGAAACCTCCCCGGTGTGGTCACCGACCCCAGAAACGATCGATCTCCTGAGCTTCTCCCATACTCAGATCAGTAGAGGCTCCCTCTAGTGGAGGTCTTTATATCGCTGCGTGCTGAACTTGCAGCAAAGGTGAACGCAGACCCACATGGAAGAGAAATATATTTCCAGTATATTCAGAAAAAAATGATATATGTGACAGATTTACAATATCTTGGGCTACGCTAATATATTTTAACATGTACTCTATAAAATGTAAATTTAAATATATTTTCTAAAGGCATATATTTAAAAATATATATTTTTTAAAATATATGCTTCTGATTTTTTTTTTAACATATAAAAAAAAGTCATTTTAACAGATATTTTTACATATATTTGTAAATGCATTCCAAAAATGTAGACTAAACATCATTTCAAAGACAGATATTTGAAAATGTATTTTTCAAAATATTTTTCAGATATTTTTAATATGTAAAAAAACACCTTTCAACATACAGTGTATATATAAATATATATATTAATATAATATATATCAATAAAATATATATATGTAAAATATAAATATATATATATATATGTAAAATATATATAATATATATTTTATATATATATATATATATATATATATATATATAAAATAATATATATATTATATATAAAACAATATATATATATATATATATATATATAAAATATATATAAATATAAAATATATAAATAAAATTTATATATATATAAAATATATATATATATATATATATATATATATATATACAGTCATGGCCGAAATTGTTGGCACCCTTGATATTTCTCCAGGAAATCATGTATTTCTCACGAAACGTATTGCATTAACACATGTTTTGCTATACACATGTTTATTCCCTTTGTGTGTATTGGGACAAAACAAAAAAAGGGAGGAAAGAAAGCAAATTCGACATAATGTCACACAAACCTCCAAAAATGGGCTGGACAAAAGTATTGGCACCCTTTCACAACTGCGGATAAATAAGAATGTTACAAGCATGTGATGCTCCTGTAAACTCACCTGGGGCAAGTAACAGGTGTGGGCAATATAGAAATCACACCTGAAAGCAGATAAAAAGGAGAGACGTTCACTTAACCTTTGCATTGTGTGTCTGTCTGTGCCACACTAAGCATGGACAACAGAAAGAGGAGACGAGAACTGTCTGAGGACCTGAGAACCAAAATTGTGGCAAAATATCAACAATCTCAAGGTTACAAGTCCATCTCCAGAGAACTAGATTTGCCTTTGTCCACAGTGCGCAACATTATCAAGAAGTTTGCAACCCATGGCACTGTAGCTAATCTCCCTGGTCGTGGACGGATGAGGAAAATTGATGAAAGATTGCAACGCAGAATAGTCCGGATGGTGGATAAGCAGCCCCAAACATGTTCCAAAGACATTCAAGCTGTCCTGCAGGCTCAGGGAGCATCAGTGTCAGCGCGAACTATCCGTCGACATTTAAATGAAATGAAACGCTATGGCAGGAGACCCAGGAGGACCCCACTGCTGACACAGAGACATAAAAAAGCAAGACTACAGTTTGCCAAAATGTACTTGAGTAAGCCAAAAGCCTTCTGGGAAAACGTCTTGTGGACAGATGAGACCAAGATAGAGCTTTTCGGTAAAGCACATCATTCTACTGTTTACCGAAAACGGAATGAGGCCTACAAAGAACAAAACACAGTACCTACGGTAAAATATGGTGGAGGTTCAATGATGTTTTGGGGTTGTTTTGCTGCCTCTGGCACTGGGTGCCTTGACTGTGTGCAAGGCATCATGAAATCTGAGGATTACCAAAGGATTTTGGGTCGCACTGTAGGGCCCAGTGTCAGAAAGCTGGGTTTGCGTCCAAGATCCTGGGTCTTCCAGCAGGACAATGACCCCAAACATACGTCAAAAAGCACTCAGAAATGGATGGCAAAGAAGCGCTGGAGAGTTCTGAAGTGGCCAGCAATGAGCCCAGATCTAAATCCCATTGAACACCTGTGGAGAGATCTTAAAATTGCTGTTGGGAAAAGGTGTCCTTCCAATAAGAGAGACCTGGAGCTGTTTGCAAAGGAAGAGTGGTCCAAAATTCCGGGTGAGAGGTGTCAGAAGCTTATTGATGGTTATAGGAAGCGACTGATTTCAGTTATGTTTTCCAAAGGGTGTGCAACCAAATATTAAGTTAAGGGTGCCAATACTTTTGTCCAGCCCATTTTTGGGGTTTTGTGTGACATTATGTCATATTTGCTTTTCTGCCTCTGTTTTATATTTGTTCCAATACATACAAAGGGAATAAACATGTGTATAGCAAAACATGTGTTAATGCAATACCTTTTTTGTGTGAAATACTTGATTTTCAGGAAAAATATCAAGGGTGCCAACAATTTCGGCCATGACTGTATATATATTTTTTTTTTTATATAAAATATATATCATATATAAATAATTATATATAAAATATATATATATATATATATGTATACACATATAAATATTTTATATATATATATATATTATATATAATTATATATAAAATATATATATTTATATATATATATATATATATATAAAAAATTATATAAAAAATATATATCAATATATATATTTATTATTATTATTATTATTATACAGGATTTATGGCGCCAACAGTTTGCTCAGCGCTTTACAATATAACGGGAGGAAATACAGCAACAATACAGTTCAATACAAGAGGTTTAGGGAGGCCTGATCCTGGGACCTTACAATCTAGGAATAAAATTTATATTAAATACATATATATATATTTTTTTTCCTAAATAATAATATATTTTATATATATATATAAAATATACATATATATATATATATATATATATATATATATATATATATATATCAATAAAATTTATATATTATATTTTTTTTTTATTCATATTATATTATATATATATATATATATATATATATATAATATGTATATCCATCAATAAAATGTGTATTATATATATGCATTAAAAATGTATAATATGCATTAAAATGTATATATTATATATATATATATATATATATATATATAATAATTAAATAATATATATATATTAATTTTATATATATATATATATATATATATATATACATTTTTTTTTTTTTTTTTTATATATATAGAGAAAGAGAGAGTGCGGCCAAAATTTTAGTATTTGAAATATATGTCATTATATTTGGGAAGCATATTTTTAAAATATATTTTTCTTCCATGTGGGGAATGACAACATCCTGAGCCTGGAGTCACCGCCACAGAAAGCCTCATGTCAGTACGATCAGCAGATCCTGAGACGTAAACAAACGGGAACTCAATCTCAGTTTTCCTGTAAGGGCTTCTTTGAATGGGCAAGCAAGAGGGCAGTAAATCAGGCGTTTGACACATTGTTTTACCCCCCCCCCAACCGCCCACCTAACATAAAAAAAGATGGCCGTACACATGCCACAGCCATAGCAGATCTGACTGGGCTTGCTGGGTTTGACAAATGCAATCTGCTTTTTTTTTTTCTTTCTAATACAGCGAGTACAAATACCTGAACTTGGTTTGGTATCGGCCTCTTGTGTTCCCCTGTACAGCAGAAATCAGACTGGGAGGGGGAGGGGCAGTATTTGGGGCTGATCAGGAGTCCTGTACGCAGCTTTCATGGTGCCTGCTGTCATAGAACGGACCACGTGGCACAGTGGGGTCAGTTTACTAAAGCCGGCCATACACGGGTCAAAATTCTTTTCTAAGAATTTCCGTTCAAAATTTTGCACCAATAGTGGGCCACAGAAATGGACGATTTTCGAGCGACCATCGAATTTGAGTGATCGGGTGTGTTGGAAATTTTTTGAAAGACAAATTAATTTATAATCAATGATGGGAGAATCCTGCGAGGAACGTAATCGAAAAAGAAATGAGCGTGAGCCGGGACCTGGAAAGAAAAGAAAATTATTTTCTGTAGAACCACGAGCAGAAATTCTAGGATTGGTCGGTCAAATTTCCTGATTAATGATGGCGCCTGCATGCTCCAGTGTTAGTAAATCAACTCCAAAACAGATCAGACGGGAGATACAAAGTAACATTGTTTATAAACATCGATCAGATGGGAGAAAGAGATACAAAGTAACATTGTTTATAAACATCGATCAGATGGGAGATAGAGATACAAAGTAACATTGTTTATAAACATCGATCAGACGGGAGAAAGAGAGATACAAAGTAACATTGTTTATAAACATGGGTCAGACGGGAGATGGAGAGATACAAAGTAACATTGTTTATAAACATCGATCAGACGGGAGAAAGAGAGATACAAAGTAACATTGTTTATAAACATCGATCAGACGGGAGATAGAGAGATACAAAGTGACATTGTTTATAAACATCGATCAGACGGGAGATAGAGAGATACAAAGTAACATTGTTTATAAACATCGATCAGACGGGAGATAGAGAGATACAAAGTGACATTGTTTATAAACATCGATCAGACGGGAGATAGAGAGATACAAAGTAACATTGTTTATAAACATCGATCAGACGGGAGAAAGAGAGATACAAAGTAACATTGTTTATAAACATCGATCAGACGGGAGATAGAGAGATACAAAGTAACATTGTTTATAAACATCGATCAGACGGGAGATAGAGAGATACAAAGTAACATTGTTTATAAACATCGATCAGACGGGAGAAAGAGAGATACAAAGTAACATTGTTTATAAACATCGATCAGACGGGAGATAGAGAGATACAAAGTAACATTGTTTATAAACATCGATCAGACGGGAGATGGAGAGATACAAAGTAACATTGTTTATAAACATCGATCAGACGGGAGGTGGAGAGATACAAAGTAACATTGTTTATAAACATCGATCAGACGGGAGATGGAGAGATACAAAGTAACATTGTTTATAAACATCGATCAGACGGGAGATAGAGAGATACAAAGTAACATTGTTTATAAACATCGATCAGACGGGAGATAGAAAGATACAAAGTAACATTGTTTATAAACATGGATCAGACGGGAGAAAGAGAGATACAAAGTAACATTGTTTATAAACATCGATCAGACGGGGGATAGAGATACAAAGTAACATTGTTTATAAACATCGATCAGACGGGGGATGGAGAGATACAAAGTAACATTGTTTATAAACATCGATCAGACGGGAGATGGAGAGATACAAAGTAACATTGTTTATAAACATCGATCAGACGGGAGATAGAGAGATACAAAGTAACATTGTTTATAAACATCGATCAGACGGGAGATAGAGAGATACAAAGTAACAGTGTTTATAAACATCGATCAGACGGGAGATAGAGAGATACAAAGTAACATTGTTTATAAACATCGATCAGACGGGAGATAAAGAGATACAAAGTAACATTGTTTATAAACACCGATCAGACGGGAGATAAAGAGATACAAAGTAACATTGTTTATAAACACCGATCAGACGGGAGATAAAGAGATGCAAAGTAACATTGTTTATAAACACCGATCAGACGAGAGATGGAGAGATACAAAGTAACATTGTTTATAAACACCGATCAGACGGGAGATAAAGAGATACAAAGTAACATTGTTTATAAACACCGATCAGACAGGAGATAAAGAGATACAAAGTAACATTGTTTATAACTGCTTCAGCCCCAGCGGCATGCCCATACCTCACTGGGGTTTGAACCTTTATACCGGGATGCTGCCGGCAGCTGATTGGTTCTCTGCTATGGTAACTCAGAAACGATGACATGACATCACTTCCAGGTTACCCGGATGTGAACAACACCATTAAAAAAAAAAAAGCATTCAGAAATGCAGATTTTGGTGTTTCTGAATGCTTTTAAGTGCAGTGGAGGGATTTGGGGTCTTTTTGAACCCAGATCTCTCATATAGAGTACCTGTCACTTGCCTATTGCTGTCACAGGGGATGTTTTAGAAGAATCCAGTCTCTCCAGTCACACATGGTGGGGGGGTCACAGTCCCTCCAGTCACACATGGTGGGGGGGTCACAGTCCCTCCAGTCACACATGGTGGGGGGTCACAGTCCCTCCAGTCACACATGGTGGGGGGTCACTGATGGTTTGAGGTTGCTTTGCTGCTTCTGGCACTGGATGTCTTGGCCGTGTGGATGGCATTATGAAATCTGAGAAATAACAAAGAATTCTGGGGTGCAATGTAAGGCCTGGTGTCAGAAAGTTGGGTCTCCGTCAGAGGTCATGGGTCTTCCAGCAGGACAATGACCCAAAGCACACGTCAAAGAGCCCCCAGAAATGGTGTCAGACAAAGCGCTGGAGAGGACTGAACTGGCCAGCAATGAGTCCAGATCTCCATCCCATAGAGCTCCTGTGGAGAGATCTCAGAACATCAGTTGGGGAAAGGAACCTTCCAATCTGAGAGACCTGGAGCAGTTGGAGGAAGAACGACCCAAAATCCCAGTAGAGGGGTGGAAGAAACTCATTGATGGTTCCAGGAAGCCATTGATTTCAGGTATTTTTTCCAAGGGGTGTGCCACCAAATATTACATGGAGGGTGCCAATAATTTTGTCCGGTCCATTTTTGGGGTTTTACATGGAATGGGTCAGATTTGGCTTTTTGTTTCTCCACTTTTTTGTGTCACCGATTCAAGCCAAAGAAATAAACACGAGAATGCCGAAACATTTGTCATTGCAACAGTTTTCTGGGTGAAGTGGTGTGTTATCTGATGGAAATGTCGGGGGGAGGAGACAAGATTTTTGGCCATGACTGTATCTGGAGCTCCAAACTCTGGTGCAAAATAAAGACTTTGGATCTGCAAAAGTCACGGTGAAATGACACTAAATGCAGTTCTGGAAGATTTCATTGGATGCTTAGTGACAAAAACAATCAGCAAAAAGTCACTAAGCCAATGAAGGGTGTCGCAGCCCCCGAACACTGAAGAGAGAGGTACAGTGCCCAGAGGTTTTCTTGCCTACACCAAACCCTTGAAGCTGTGAAAAAAGTGGGCTACCAAACCCCAAAATGTGAGATCTAGCTTCACTGCCCATAAAGTTTGGACCCACCACGGTCCTCACTGAGCAGATCCTCGCTGAGCTAGCAAGCGACAGGTCAAACGGACAACCTGTCCTTTTCCATCTAGGCAACCAAAGTGATTAGAAATTGTCTGTTTGACCTGACGCATGCTAGCTAAGCGAAGATCTGCTCAGCGAGGGTCATGGTGGGTCCAAACCTTATGGGCAGTGAAGCTAGATCTCACATTTCGGGGTTTGGTGCACCAGAGGTTTTCTTGCTTACACCAAATCCTTGAAGCTGTGAAAAAAGTGGTGCTCCAAACCCCAAAATGTGAGATCTAGCTTCACTGCCCATGTTTGGACCCACCATGGTCCTCGCTGAGCAGATCCTCGCTGAGCTAACAAGCGACAGGTCAAACAGACAATTTCTGGTTGCCTAGATGGAAAAGGACAAGTTGTCCGTTTGACCTGTCACGTGCTAGCTCAGCGAGGATCTGCTCAGCGAGGACTGTGGTGGGTCCAAACCTTATGCGCAGTGAAGCTAGATCTCACATTTCGGGGTTTGGTGCACCAGAGGTTTTCTTGCTTACACCAAATCCTTGAAGCTGTGAAAAAAGTGGTGCTCCAAACCCCAAAATGTGAGATCTAGCTTCATTGCCCATGTTTGGACCCACCATGACCCTCGCTGAGCAGATCTTCGCTTAGCTAGCATGCGTCAGGTCAAACAGACAATTTCTAATCACTTTGGTTGCCTATATGGAAAAGGACAGGTTGTTCGTTTTGACCTATCACTTGCTAGCTCAGCGAGGATCATGGTGGGTCCAAACATGGGCAATGAAGCTAGATCTCGCATTTTGAGATTTGGAGCACTACTTTTTTCACGGCTTCAAGGGTTTGGTGTAAGCAAGAAAACCTCTGGTGCACCAAACCCCGAAATGTGAGATCTAGCTTCACTGCGCATAAGGTTTGGACCCACCACAGTCCTCGCTGAGCAGATCCTCGCTGAGCTAGCACGTGACAGGTCAAACGGACAACTTGTCCTTTTCCATCTAGGCAACCAGAAATTGTCTGTTTGACCTGTCACTTGTTAGCTCAGCGAGGATCTGCTCAGCGAGGGTCATGGTGGGTCCAAACATGGGCAGTGAAGATAGATCTCGCATTTTGAGATTTGGAGCACCACTTTTTTCACGGCTTCAAGGGTTTGGTGTAAGCAAGAAAACCTCTGGTGCACCAAACCCCGAAATGCGAGATCTAGCTTCACTGCCCATAAGGTTTCGACCCACCACGGTCCTCACTGAGCAGATCCTCACTGAGCTAGCAAGCGACAGGTCAAACAGACAACCTGTCCTTTTCCATCTAGGCAAAGTGATCAGAAATTGTCCATTTGACCTGTCGCGTGCTACCTCAGTGAGGATCTGCTCAGTGAGGACCGTGGTGGGTCCAAACCTTATGGGCAGTGAAGATAGATCTCGCATTTTGCGGTTTGGAGCACCAATTTTTTCACGGCTTCAAGGGTTTGGTGTAAGCAAGAAAACCACTGGTGCACCAAACCCCAAAATGTGAGATCTAGCTTCACTGCCCATAAGGTTTGGACCCACCACGGTCCTTCCTGAGCAGATCCTCGCTGAGCTAGCAAGCGATAGGTCAATCGGACAACCTGTCCTTTTCCATCTAGGCAACCAAAGTGATCAGAAATTGTCCGTTTGACCTGTTGCTTGCTAGCTCAGCGAGGATCTGCTCAGGAAGGACCGTGGTGGGTCCAAACCTTATGGGCAGTGAAGCTAGATCTCGCATTTTGGGGTTTGGAGCACCACTTTTATCACGGCTTCAAGGGTTTGGTGTAAGCAAAAAAATCTCTGGTGCACCAAACCGCGAAATGCGAGATCTAGCTTCACTGCCCATAAGGTTTGGACCCACCACGGTCCTCGCTGAGCAGATCCTCGCTGAGCTAGCAAGCGATAGGTCAATCGGAAAACCTGTCCTTTTCCATCTGACTGCCATCTGATCCGACGAACAGAAGGGATCCCCATCCGCCTCTTTTTGGCAGATAGGATCGGATGTCGGTGGGTGTAAACGGACACATGTCTATTTGCACCCGCCGCTCCATAGAGGAGAATAGAGGTTCCAATCAGGCCTGCCTGAAAAATGGGCAGGTGGACCCGAACGGAACGTTCACATGAAAGGGGCCCTGTATGGCATCCCACCAGAAAGTGGAATGGTGGAGCCGGCCTTACTCAACACAGGCTCCTCGAGTCGGCTCCGACTTCTGAGTCATCCAAATAGCCAATGGGGTCCTGGTACCGGCAAATGTAGCGTCCCATCGGAGAGCGGAACAACGGTCCTAGCCTTGGCTTCGGATTGTTTACAGCATTTTCTGGACCGTGGCCATTGGGAGTAGAAAAGGTCCTGACTTCAGTGGGAAAAAACATGTCCCATCTTCAGTGTCAGTAGGAATGGTGCTCCATTGTTGGTGTCAGGGGGAGAAATGCACCCCCCCCGCCATTGTTGGTGTCATTGGGCCTCATCTTTGGTGTCAGTGGAAGGAATGGCGCCCCATTGTTGATGTTGTTGGGAGGAATTGGGCCTCATCTTTGGTGTCAGTGGAATGGCAGCCCATTGTTGGTGTCAGTGGGAGGACTATTGCCACATATTTGATGTCAGTGGAAGGAATGGTGCCCCATCTTTGGTGTCAATGGGAGGAATGGCACCTCATTGTTGGTGTCATTGAGAGGAATTGGGCCTCATCTTTGGTGTCATTGGGAGGATTTGGGACCATATCTTTGATGTCAGTGGAAGGAATGGTGCCCCATCTTTGGTTTCAGTGGGAAGAATGGTACCCCATTGTTGGTGTCTTTGGGAGGAATTGGGGCTTATCTCTGGTGTCAGTGGGAGGAATAGTGCCCCATCTTTGGTGTCAGTGGAAGGAATGGTACCCCATTGGTGTTGTCTTTGGGAGAATTTTGGACCATATCTTTGATGTCAGATAAAGGAATGGTGCCCCATCTTTGGTGTCAGTGGGAGGAATGGTACCCCATTGTTGGGTGTCTTTGGGAGGAATTGGGCCTTAGCTCTGGTGTCAGTGAGAGGAATGGTGCCCCATCTTTGGTGTCAGTGAGAGGAATGGTGCCCCATTGTTGGTGTCTTTGGGAGGAATTGTGCCTTATCTCTGGTGTCAGTAAGAGGAATAGTGCCCCATCATTGGTGTCAGTAGGAGGAATGGTGCCCCATCTTTGGTGTCAGTGGGAGGAATAGCGCCCCATCATTGGTGTCAGTGGGAGGAATAGTGTCCCATCATTGGTGTCAGTAGGAGGAATGGTGCCCCATCTTTGGTGTCAGTGGGAGGAATAGCGCCCCATCATTGGTGTCAGTGGGAGGAATAGCGCCCCATCATTGGTGTCAGTGGGAGGAATAGTGCCCCATCTTTGGTGTCAGTGGGAGGAATAGCGCCCCATCATTGGTGTCAGTGGGAGGAATAGCGCCCCATCATTGGTGTCAGTGGGAGGAATAGTGCCCCATCATTGGTGTCAGTGGGAGGAATAGTGCCCCATCATTGGTGTCAGTGGGAGGAATGATGCCCCATTGTTGGTATCATTGGGAAGAATTGGATTCAATCTTTGATGTCAGTGGGAGGAAGGGGGGGTAAATCCTGTGGAGGGGGAGGGGTTAACAAGCTGAGGGGACTGCAGCTCCTGCTTTACTTCTGGCTGCGTGTTTCTAAGGCTCCATTCACATTCCATTCCAGCGTTTTTCAGCGTATATTTTAGCACGATTTTTCAGCATTTTTAGCCATTTTTTGAGCTTTGGCATTTTTTTATTAGTCAATAGAGAAAAATGGGGCGCCGAGTCCCTAACGACCTATCAGCTGTCAGCAGGATTCCCCACTGACAGCTGAATGTAACAAAAAAAAAAAGACAGCAATTACAAAACAGTACAAAAAATTACGTGGAGTCCCCCCCCCCATCTATACCAAGCCCTTTGGGTCTGGCTAGGATGTTGAGGGGAGCCCAAAATTTAAAAAAAATGGCGTGGGGTCCCTCCCAAGCTCCATACCTTATCCGAGGATGCAGCCCGGCAGGTCAGGAAAGGAAGGGGGACAAGTGATCCCTCCCCCCCCGCGAACCATACCAGGCCACATGCCCTCAACATGGGGGGGGTACTTTGGGGTAGGCGGGCTACCCCCAAAAGCACCTTGTCAAGGTGGTACCATGTACCCCATACTCATTTACATTAGGGGGGACCAGGATCTGTGGGCCCCCTTGCTAAAGGGGGGCTTCCAGATTCCAATAAGCCCCTCACCCGCATACCTCCACAACCACAGCCCAGGGTTGGGGGGAAGAGGTCCTTGTCACCATCCACATGGGGACAATGTGCTTTGGGGGGGGCTGAGCTTACACCCCCCCCCCAAGTTGAGGGCATGTGGCATGGTATGGTTCAGGAGAGGGGGCGCTCGCTCGTCCCTCCCCCCCCCCTTTCCTGACCTGCCGGGCTGCATGCTCGGATAAGGGTCTGGTATGGATTTTGGGGGGGGAAACCCAAGCCATTTCTTTTTTGGCATGGGGATTCCCCTCAACACCCTAACCAGACCCAAGGGCTTGGTATGGAGGGGGGACCCCACGCCATTTTTTTTTTGCATGGGGATTCCCCTCAAAATCCATACCAGACCCAAGTGCTTGGTATGGAAGGGGGACCCCAAGCCATTTTTATTTTTTTTCGTGGGGGTTCCCCTCAAAATCCATTCCAGACCCACGTGCTTGGTATGGAGGGGGGACCCCATGCCATTTATTTTTCTTGGCGTGGGGGTTCCCCTCAAAATTCATACCAGACCCAAGTGCTTGGTATGGAGGGGAGACCCCATGCCATTTATTTTTTTTGGCGTGGGGGTTCCCCTCAAACTCCATACCAGACCCAAGTGCTTGGTATGGAGGGGGGACCCCAAGCCATTTTTTATTCTGCATGGGGGTTACCCTCAAACTCCATACCAGACCCAAGTGCTTGGTATGGAGGGGGGACCCCAAGCCATTTTTTATTCTGCATGGGGGTTACCCTCAAACTCCATACCAGACCCAAGTGCTTGGTATGGAGGGGGGACCCCACGCCATTTTATATTTTTTTGGCGTAGGGTTCCCCTTAATATCCATACCAGACCCAAGTGCTTGGTATGGAGGGTGGACCCCACGGCATTTTTTATTTTTTTTACGTGGGAGTTCCCCTCAAAATCCATACCAGACCCAAGTGCTTGGTATGGAGGGGGGACCCCACGCCATTTTATATTTTTTTGGCATAGGGTTCCCCTCAATATCCATACTAGACCCAAGTGCTTGGTATGGAGGGTGGACCCCACGCCATTTTATTTTTTTTGGCGTAGGGTTCCCCTCAATATCCATAGCAGACCCAAGTGCTTGGTATGGAGGGTGGACCCCACTGCATTTTTTATTTTTTTTTACGTGGGGGTTCCCCTCAAAATCCATACCAGACCCAAGTGCTTGGTATGGAGGGGAGACCCCATGCCATTTTTTATTTTTTTGGCGTGGGGGTTCCCCTCAAAATCCATACCAGACCCAAGTGCTTGGTATGGAGGGGGGACCCATGCCATTTTTATTTTTTTGCCATGGGGGTTCCTCAAAATCCATACCCGACCCAAGTGCTTAGTATGGAGGGGGGACCTCTTTGATTTTCTATTCTGATATTTTCCATTCTATTAGATTTTCTATTCTATTTTATATGCTATTCTAATCTTTTCTATTCTAATTGATTTTATTCAGTTATTTTCTATTCTATTTTGCTCTGTTTTACTCTATTCTTTTTTTTTCTATCCTGTTTTTTCCATCTATTCTTTCTATTCTAATGTATTCAAATCAAATTCATTCTAATTCAAATTTCCAAAGACAGTTATATTCTATTCTTTTATTTTCTATTCTATTGCTTGATTTTTTTTTTCTTCCTATCTTTTCTATTCTAATGCATTCAAATCAAATTCATTCTATTAAAATTTTGGAAGACAGTTATATTCTATTTCATTATATTATATTCTTTCATTTTCTATTCTAGTCTAATCTTTTCCATTTTAATCTTTTATTTTTTTTCTTCCTCTTTTCTATATCTTTTCTATTCTATTCTAATGTAATCAAATTCTTTTTCAAATTTCAAAAGACAGTTATATTCTATTTCATTCTAATATATTTCTATTTTAGTCTGTTCCATTCTATTCTTTTTTTCCATTCTAGTCTTTGATTTCCTAATCTTTTCCATTCTATTCCTTGATTTTCTATTCTAATTGATTCTTTTCCTTATTTTCTAATCTATTTTGTTCTGTTTTACTCTTTTCTTTTGTATTATGTTCTATCCTGTTCTTTTTTTCCTCTGTTCTTTTATATTCTATTCTAATGTACTCTAATCAAATTCATTCTATTCAAATTTGGAAGACAGTTATATTCTATTTCATTTTTCTATTCTTTGATTTTCTTTTATAATCCTTTCCACTCTAGTCTTTGATTTTCCATTCTATTCTAACCTTTTCTGTTCTATTCTGACCTTTTCTATTCTTTGATTTTCTATACTGTTCTTTTCCCCCCTCCCCCTGTCTATTTTTCTATTCTAGTCCTTTTTTTTCTATTCTATTTTTGTTTTTGAACTCTAACCAATTTGTATTTTGTTTTATTATTTGGGATTCGTTTGAATTTGTTACTATTATAATTCGGAATTCAGATACATGTGAATTTCCAAATAATGGAAAATTCATCCGAACTTTGAAACAAAACCGCACGTCTAGTGTTAAATGTTGGTTGGTACGGTCCAGTATTTAGGACACAGAAGCCTCATTTTCAACTTGACTTGGCCGTGGGCCCCGGGGCTGCAGGACAGAACTAAAGTTTGGACATTCTCACTGCATATATGAAAAATAAACTTTATAAAGAGTCCGATAGAAGTCTGTACGTAAATGATCCAACCGTGTATTTTACCATCGCCAAAGACGTTTATTCAGACTAGAGGACTGAAATCCAATATTTAGAGGTACCCCTGTCAGCCTGGGGATCCCCGGAGTAGCCTGAAGAGTGTAGAAAGGATGAGATGTATAGAAAGAGATCTATAGAAAGGATAAAATACATAGAAAGTTATGTGGAAAGGAAGAGACAGAAAGATCTATAGCAAGGATGAGATATATAAAAGTACTGTAAAAACAAAACAAAACAAAAAAAAACTGCGGTTTTGCCATCGGTTTTTCTGCAGGTATGGAGTGAACGAGGCCTACAAATGGAATGCTTTCAGAAACAGACATGTTCAGTTTATTTTAATGAAACAACAAAATATAAAGTAAATGAAGAGAAATCCAAATCCAACCAATATTTGGTGTGACCCCACTTTCCCTTCTTCTAGGTAGACTTAGTTTTTGAAGGAACTCAACGGGTGCGTTGTTCTAACCATCTTAGAGAACCAAGCACAGATCTATGGATGTTGGCTGCCTCAGATCCTTCTGTCTCGTCAGGTCATCCCAGACTCTATGACTGTGAGATCAGGGCTCTGTGGGGGCTAAATCATCACTTCCAGGACTCCTTGTTGATCTTTAAAATGAAGATCGTTCTTAACCACTTCCACCCCGGACACACGCTTTCACCCCCCTTCCAGTCCGGACACACGCTTTCACCCCCCTTCCAGTCCGGACACACGCTTTCACCCCCCTTCCAGTCCGGACACTTTCTCCCCCTTCCAGTCCAGACACACGCTTTCACCCTCTTCCAGTCCGGACGCTTCCCCCCCCCCTTCCAGTCCGGACGCTTCCCCCCCCCCCTTCCAGTCCGGACGCTTTCCCCCCCCCCCCTTCCAGTCCGGACGCTTCCCCCCCCCCTTCCAGTCCGGACGCTTTCCCCCCCCCCTTCCAGTCTGGACGCTTTCCCCCCCCCCCCTTCCAGTCCGGACGCTTTCCCCCCCCCCCTTCCAGTCAGGACACTTTCCCCCCCTTCCAGTCCGGACACTTTCTCCCCCTTCCAGTCCGGACACTTTCACCCCCTTCCAGTCCAGACACTTTCTCCCCCTTCCAGTCCGGACACACACTTTCACCCTCTTCCAGTCCGGACGCTTCCCCCCCCCCTTCCAGTCCGGACGCTTTCACCCCCTTCCAGTCCGGACGCTTCCCCCCCCCCCCCTTCCAGTCCGGACGCTTTCCCCCCCTTCCAGTCCGGACGCTTTCCCCCCCTTCCAGTCCGGACGCTTTCCCCCCCTTCCAGTCCGGACGCTTTCTCCCCCTTCCAGTCCGGACGCTTTCACCCCCTTCCAGTCCGGACGCTTTCCCCCCTTCCAGTCCGGACGCTTTCTCCCCCTTCCAGTCCGGACGCTTTCTCCCCCTTCCAGTCGGGACGCTTTCACCCCCTTCCAGTCGGGACGCTTTCACCCCCTTCCAGTCCGGACGCTTTCACCCCCCTTCCAGTCCGGACGCTTTCACCCCCCTTCCAGTCCGGACGCTTTCACCCCCCTTCCAGTCCGGACGCTTTCACCCCCCTTCCAGTCCGGACGCTTTCACCCCCCTTCCAGTCCGGACGCTTTCACCCCCCTTCCAGTCCGGACGCTTTCACCCCCCTTCCAGTCCGGACGCTTTCACCCCCCTTCCAGTCCGGACGCTTTCACCCCCCTTCCAGTCCGGACGCTTTCACCCCCTTCCAGTCCGGACGCTTTCCCCCCCTTCCAGTCCGGACGCTTTCACCCCCTTCCAGTCCGGACGCTTTCACCCCCCTTCCAGTCCGGACGCTTTCACCCCCCTTCCAGTCCGGACGCTTTCACCCCCCTTCCAGTCCGGACGCTTTCCCCCCCCGTCCGGACACTTTCCCCCCCTTCCAGTCGGGACGCTTTCACCCCCCTTCCAGTCGGGACGCTTTCCCCCCCCAGGCCAATTTTCAGCTTTCAGCGCTATCACACTTTGAATGACAATTGTGCGGTCATGCAACACTGTACCCATATGAATTTATCATTTTTTTGAGACAGATAAAACTTTATTTTGGTGGTATTTATTCACCGCTGGGATTTATATTTTTTTTGCTATGTAAATGAAAATGTCCAAAAAATAAAAAAAAAAGTGTTTTTCTTATCAAATTTTACAAATAATATTTCATCATAAATCTTGGCCAAAATGTATTCCGTTATCTTTTTAGTAAAAAAAAAAAAAAAACAAATTAGTTTAATAATAAAAAATTATAATTTTTAAACATTGTTTTTACTTTTTTTATATTATTTATGGGGTTTTTTTTTACATGCGGTCACTCTAGATGTAGTATCACCATAGTGACACTGTACTACTTGTGAGGGGTGATGAAGATTTTTCTTTTTTTTTTGCACTGATTGCTTTTACACCAATAAAGGCTGTAAAAGCAATAATTTCTCCTTCCCTCTGGCTGCATTCCTGAAGCCATTGAGAAATACTGTGAGAGCCGTGATTGGTCACAGCTTGTCACATGGTACAAGGCTGTTGTGAATAGCCCTGTACCATGTGACCTCTGTGATCATTCACAGATTTCACACGTAGTAAGCAATGATGTCAGAAGTGACATCTTGCTTACTACTCTGCATGTGATCACTGATTGGCCAATCAGTGATCACATGATCGGGACCTCACACAGAGGTCCCGTACGACGGTCGGCCTGACCACTATGTCTACACTTTGCAATGTTTTCCAACCAGCGCGTCTACGCTCCACAATGTTGCCCAACCAGCGCATCTAAGTTCCTCAACGTTACCCGACCACAACATTTATGCTCCTCAACGTTGCCCGACCACCACGTATATGCTTCTCAATGTTGCCCGACCAGCGCATCTACGCTCGTTACCAAACCACCACATCTACGCTCCTCGTTACCTGACCACCATGTCTACACTCAGCATTACCCGACCAGCGTGTCTACGCTCCTCAACGTTACCCGAACACCACGTCTACGCTCCGCCATGTTGCCCAACCAGCGCGTCTACGCTCCACGTCTATGCTCAACGTTACCCGACCACATCTATGCTCCTCAACGTTGCCCGACCACCACATCTACGCTCAACATTTCCGACCACCACGTATATGCTCTTCAATGTTGCCCGACCAGCGCGTTTACGCTCAACGTTCCCCAACTACCACGTCTACGCTCAACATTACCTGACCAGTGCATCTACGCTCCACAATGTTGCCCAACCAGCGCATCGAAGTTCCTCAATGTTAACCAACCACCACATCTACGCTCAACGTTACCCAACCACATTTATGCTCCTCAACGTTGCCCGACCACCACGTTTACGCTCAACTATACCCGACCACCACGTATATGCTCCTCAATGTTGCCCGACCAGCGCATCTATGCTCGTTACCCAACCACCACGTCTACGCTCCTCAACGTTACCCGACCACCATGTCTACACTCAACATTACCCGACCAGCACGTCCACGCTCCTCAACGTTACCCGAACACCATGTCTACGCTCCACAACGTTGCCCAACCACCACATCTACGCTCAACGTTACCCGACCACCACGTCTATGCTCAACATTACCCGACCACCACGTCTATGCTCAACGTTACCCGACCACATCTATGCTCCTCAACGTTGCCCGACCACCACATCTACGCTAAACATTACCCGACCACCACGTATACGATCCTCAATGTTGCCCGACCAGCGTGTCTACGCTCAACATTACCCAACTACCACGTCTACGCTCAACATTACCCGACCAGCGCGTCTACGCTCCTCAACGTTACCCAACCACCATGTCTACGCTCCTCAGCGTTACCCAACCACCATGTCTACGCTCCTCAGCGTTACCCAACCACCATGTCTACGCTCCTCAGCGTTACCCAACCACCGCGTCTACGCTCCTCAAAGTTACCCGACCACCATGTCTATGCTCAACATTGCCTGTTTCTTTGTACCTCTTCAAAAGAGCTTGTTGAATTGAACGGATACCGGTTTGAAGCCAAAAGGATGGTCACACCAAATATTGATTTGATTTAGATATCTCGTCCGTTCGCTCACTTTGCATTTTGTCAACTCATACAAATTTGAAATATATATTTTTGAGAGCATTCTTACTTTTTCATCACCTGCTAGATCTTTTGCTAGAAATATGTAGAAAGTATGAGATGGATGGATAGAATGAGGCATAGTATACAGAAATGATGAGAAGATATCTCATGTAGAAAGTATGAGATGTAACACAAGACCAGTACAACTTTATTGCTCATAAGAGGTCAAAAGAGGAATCAGTTATTTTGGGGGCTCAGGTGTCCCCCCCCCATCAGGGCTTAAATGATGGCGGTTAATTAAGGAGAATAGTGTATGTTAGTGCCGATTCAGGTTGCCACATTGACTCTCTCTTCTGACTTCTCGTCACGAGCAATAAAGATTTACGTGATCCGCAAGATCTGTGGCGCATTCATCCTTTCTACACTCTTCGGATGCATTTCATCATACCCTGGTAAACCGTTTAACCCCTTCACGCCATCGCGTCCCGGCCCTTTAAGGGTTTCAGAAGCCGGGAGGTGGGGCAGGGTTTAGGGCAGGGGTGGGCAAACTATTTGACTTGAGGGCCGCAATGGGTTCATATATTGGACCCGGGGGCCGGACCAAGAGTAGATGAATGATGTGTATGTGTCATCCATAGTATAGTAATATTCCCCCATAGTAATTCATCCCCCCTATAGTAATTCATCCCCCTATAGTAATTCATTCCCCCTATAGTAATTCATCCCCCTATAGTAATTCATTCCCCATATAGTAATTCATTCCCCCTATAGTAATTCATCCCCCATATAGTAATTCATTCCCCCTATAGTAATTCATTCCCCCTATAGTAATTCATCCCCCATATAGTATTTCATCCCCCATATAGTAATTCATCCCCCATATAGTAATTCATCCCCCATAGTAATTCATCCCCCATATAGTAATTCATCCCCCATATAGTAATTCATCCCTCATATAGTATTTCATCCCCCATATAGTAATTCATCCCTCATATAGTATTTCATCCCCCACAGTACTATTCCCCCCCAAGTAGTAAGCCAAGTCCCCCGTCAATTCACTTACCTTTGCTCCGCGCGTTCCTCTCACCGTGTTCCCGCGCCGTTCCGGTCTTCAGGGCGGACTGTGAGAGGAGCCTAGCTCCTCTCACGTTCGTCACGCTGCCCCGCCTACACACATCCTGACAGCCAATGTATCACGCTCCGCGGGCCGGATTAAAAGGTCCGCCGGGCCGTAGTTTGCCCATTGCTGGTTTAGGGTCATATGACCGTCACATGATCGGGAAAGGTCCCGATCGAAAGAGGAGATCGGGACCTTTCCGTGAGTACCGGAGATGTGTGCTGGGAGCGTGCAGGGCGCGCGCTCTCAGCACATATGTTCTTTAATAGAACGCAAATGTGCAGCCGCTCGGCGTCTAGGCCCAGATGCCAGGAGGCCGCACATTTGCGTTTGGCTGGCGTGAAGAGGTTAATAAGCCCACTAGTTATTCAGTAAAGATGCGACTTGATCAATTTCCTGCACTGGTCACCAGTGGGCACTGCCCCGCAGCACTACAGCCCTGTCAAGCTGCAACTATAAGATCAGCTTCCAGCTCAAACCTTCCAAAAAAAAAAAAAAAAAAGACAGTTCACCCATCGCATCGACAACTGCAAAAGTGTTTGAATAACTTTATTAATTCTGAAAATCTGGTGGCTTCTGCCCGTGACAAAAGAAAAAAAAAAAAAAAGTGCAGACTAAACCTGCATAGAGAACGAAGTTGGCAAGCAAAAAATACTGCAGTATAACCTGAGTTATAAAAGAAAAAAAAAATTAAAATACAAAATTAGATTATGTACTGAAGTGAGGCACGTTAGATCGGGGCTGACGCAAAGCCGCGAGGAGCTGTTCCTAGAAAGACCTTTAGTAGCAGTAAAAAGGGCCCGCCGCCTGCTAGAGCCAGTCCGGGTAGTAACACTTCAGGAGTGTAGAGGTCGGGAGAGCGTTGGGGGGGGGGGACAGACGACGGAAACATGGCGAGAGCTCTCCTTGCTCTACGCGGCGTTTTATTTTTTACATCAACACTTGGCCAGCAGGTTATGTAGTGGAGGCTGGCGAACATTGTGCTTTAATATTCCACTGCTACCAACACCATTTACATTGTTTCCTTGACTCAGTCCCATATACAATGTTTCCAATCCTCAAAGCCCCAGTGAAGGGGGTGAGCTCTGGCTGCCGAAACGCGTCGACTCGCTTTTTTGTTTTTAAGTCTTCTTACATTGGAATAAAATTTGTATCTGGACTGACTGATGGCCTGGCGCTTAAATCTCAGCTACGTAGCGGATCGCACATTGACCGTTCGCCCTTTACAGTCCTGGGGCGGGCGGGAGATCTCACAGTTTCTGGACAGAGCTGGCCAAGAGTTTCTTGTGTAAAATGTTTTTTTTTTTTTAATTCGGTGGTAGTAAAAATTTGTTCTTTATTCGGCAAAAAGGATAGAAAGAGGAAAGGAGGAAAAAAAAAAAAACCCCAGACCACGTGTGAGGGTGGCGGGACGGCTCCCCCTCCCCCACTGGCCTACTGGGGGGGGAAGCATCCCGCCTGGCTGCTGTTGGTCTTTAGCACTGAATTAAATACTAGTAGAGTTAGAAAGGAAGGAAGGCGGCGGGTTCAGAGCTCTCGCTCACTGCGGCCCTTCGCTGGCGACTCCGCAGGCTCCACGCATCACAGTAGGCAGCAACGTTGTTTGAAGCTCTTCTTGCTTTTACCGCTTTTCTTTCCGTTCTTGTCTTTGTTCTCGGACATTTTCTTCGATCGGATTTCCCTCATGAGGTCGAAGAAAACCTGAAATATAAAAAAAAAAAAAGAGGGGGGGGGGAGGCGAAGAGGTGGTAAGAGGTAACATACATGGCTGAACTCTGGTCAGACCTCCTATGATTAACCCCATTTGTTGCAATGCATCCGCGGCGCAGTATTGGGTGGAGCCTTACGTGCCGACGTCACGCCGCCCTTCCCAAGTCCCTGGTACGCGGCCATCTTAGTAAGTTCGGCCGCAATTGTTTGTTCTTCCACGTGGAAGATGGTCATAGTCTGGTTTTAACGCTGCCATTTTAAATCCATTAACCCCCGTCACACCTAAAGGTAAAAAAAATCTTAATGCCTAAGCACAATTTTGCAACGGTGACATGTGTGAGTAAAACTGTCCGTATCGTCGCAACTAACTTTGAACATCCAGGTGGATTATACCGCGTTTTTTTAATGGACAAATTGGGCTTTCATTTGGTGGTAAACGGTAATGGATATTGTGACGGGAGTCACTTTGGGTGGGGGGCCCATGGAACACAGCCCACTTTGGAGAGGTGGGGAGACCCCTGTCTCAGCTCTCCATATTCCTCTTATGTGTAAGTCACCCTGTGCCTGTTAGTGGTACAGGGTGATCTGTCCTAATATTGAGGTGGGGGGTTGTTGATCGTTCAATGCCATGTGGTTGCATCCCATTGTTCTATTGTGTGTCTTGCTTGGGAGCAAACTATTATGGGATGTATGTGTTTGTGTATTGGCTTGGTGGAGGGGGATGCGTCTCCAGCAGCCCTCCCTCCTGATGGGACTGTCTGCTGGTGTGTCTCTTGTTACTAAATGTAGATTGCCCCGCCCTGTGTCATTATTCAGGGAGGGGGGGGGGGGTTGTCCCCTGAGTGTATATATCTTGCATCTGTGTTAAAATAAAGTAGTCTACTTCCTGGTTTACTTCAAGACTGGTGTCGTCTAGTCTCGTATGGTCAGCGGTGGTGTCTGTGGTCGGTATACGGATGGGGAAGCGGTATTTTAATGGAAGTACTCAGCGCAGGCTGGGTCGGTTCCGTTACAGATATCTTCAGATTTTTTTTGGTTATTATCAAAGGAAAACTGGCCCAAAATAATAATAATAAAAAAAAATATTTTTTTTAATGTAGCTGTGTGTTGTTACTACCCTAACCTACCACCAAAGAAAAACCCAAAATAAATTCTCCAGCTGTTGGTGATCACGATACCATATATGTGTGTTATTTGCTGTTTGTACCCATAGTACAACCCTGAAACAATAGAGCGCATTTTGTTTTTTTTTTTCGGGGGGGGGGGGGTTACTTAAAACACACTGACACGAACACCAAATTATAAAAAAAAAAATCCTGACCTTTGACCCTGACCCAAACACTTACCCTGGCACTGACCTAGATCAAACCTTCGTATAAGTAGTTTGTATTTTTTCTTTAATTTTTATTTTATTTTAATTATTTATCTTTTTTTTTTTTTTAACAAACATTTTTTCTCTATGCCAGGAGTTAGAGAGATGCAATGTATCTCTCCTCCATTCATAGAGAGAAAAAAAAAGGTGGGTGGGTTATACAGTGACTGATCACTGTGATAGCCAATCAGAGGCTATCACAGCGATCATGTGACCCGGAAAAGGGAGTCCCGGATCCTGATTGTTAGAATGGGACCCGGGGCTCTCATTGTTGAGGGCATGTTGCCTGGCATGGTTCAGGAGATGGAGGGAGGGGCGCTCACTTGTCCCCCCCCCCCCCCTCCTTTCCTGAACTGCCGGGCTGAATGCTCAGATAAGGGTCTGGTATGGATTATGGGGAAGGGGGAGGGAAACAACACGCATGCCAATTTTTTTTTTTTTTCATTTTGGCGTGGTAGTTCCCCTCAAAATCCATACCAGACCCGAAGGTCTTGGTATGGATGGGAGGGGGGACCTCACGCCATTTTTTTTAAATTTATTATGGTCCCGGTTTTTAAATGTAATTACCGCTTTTTTTTTTTCTTTCTTCACTATAACTAAGATATTCCGCTGTCACTTCACCCCCCAGCTAAAAGAGAGAAAGTTTTCTTTTAGTCTATTTCCCAGAGTTAAAAGAAACAATGTTTCCTTTTAGTTTCTTAAAAGAAACAAAGTTTCCGTTAACTCCAGGGAAAGTGACAGCTAATCCCGTGAGATATAGTGAAGAAAAAAAAAAGCCGGCAATTGCGTTTAAAAATCGTCAGCGACATACACGTCTTATTGCGAAAAAATGTGTAAATCGAGGCGTTATTTTCAATGGATTGTCATTCGGAAACCAAAAATTATGTTAACCGAGGTGTTTGTAAACCATTTTCATTCCAGCAACCTGACCACTCCGCAAGTAGAGGGCGTTGTCAGCTCCGCCCACAAACTCACCATCCCTAAGTACAGCTGCCCCCCCCCCCCTTTGGTCACATGGGTGGACAGCTCCTACCATTACAATGACAACTCCAGACATATAGGGCGTTGTCAGCTCCGCCCACAAACTCACCAACCCTAAGAATGGCCAACCCCCCCTCGGTCACATGGGTGGACAGCTCCTACCATTACAATGACAACTCCAGACATATATGGCGTTGTCAGCTCCACCCACAAACTCACCATCCCTAAGTATGGCCAACCCCCCCTCGGTCACATGGGTGGACAGCTCCTACCATTACAATGACAACTCCAGACATATATGGCGTTGTCAGCTCCGCCCACAAACTCACCAACCCTAAGTATGGCCAACCCCCCCTCGGTCACATGGGTGGACAGCTCCTACCATTACAATGACAACTCCAGACATATAGGGCGTTGTCAGCTCCGCCCAAAAACTCACCAACCCTAAGTATGGCCAACCCCCCCTCGGTCACATGGGTGGACAGCTCCTACCATTACAATGACAACTCCAGACATATATGGCGTTGTCAGCTCCACCCACAAACTCACCAACCCTAAGAATGGCCAACCCCCCCTCGGTCACATGGGTGGACAGCTCCTACCATTACAATGACAACTCCAGACATATATGGCGTTGTCAGCTCCACCCACAAACTCACCATCCCTAAGTATGGCCAACCCCCCCTCGGTCACATGGGTGGACAGCTCCTACCATTACAATGACAACTCCAGACATATATGGCGTTGTCAGCTCCGCCCACAAACTCACCAACCCTAAGTATGGCCAACCCCCCCTCGGTCACATGGGTGGACAGCTCCTACCATTACAATGACAACTCCAGACATATAGGGCGTTGTCAGCTCCGCCCAAAAACTCACCAACCCTAAGTATGGCCAACCCCCCCTCGGTCACATGGGTGGACAGCTCCTACCATTACAATGACAACTCCAGACATATATGGCGTTGTCAGCTCCACCCACAAACTCACCAACCCTAAGAATGGCCAACCCCCCCTCGGTCACATGGGTGGACAGCTCCTACCATTACAATGACAACTCCAGACATATAGGGGCGTTGTCAGCTCCGCCCAAAACTCACCAACCCTAAGAATGGCCAACCCCCCCTCGGTCACATGGGTGGACAGCTCCTACCATTACAATGACAACTCCAGACATATAGGGCGTTGTCAGCTCCGCCCAAAAACTCACCAACCCAACATATGGCCAACCCCCCCTCGGTCACATGGGTGGACAGCTCCTACCATTACAATGACAACTCCAGACATATAGTGAGTTGTCAGCTCCGCCCACAACCACTCACCTTGTCTACATTGGCTCTTGTTTTGGCTGAAGTCTCCACATACTGAACGCCCCATTCCTCTGCCTTGCCTCGGGCCTCGTCCACAGGAACTTGTCTCCTGTCCTCCAAA
>NW_028320173.1:0-7500 GCF_062004578.1 Staurois parvus
TGCTGGTATTTGATCCAGGGATTCCGCACTTTTTCAAACCTGGCGTCTTTGTCCTCGAGGATACTTGCCGATTGTTCCTCGATCATAATCTGAGATATTTTGTGTTTGACCGATTCAACATTTACCACAGCTGGTTTCCATGCTCACTCTATGGTCATTTTAGCTGCTAGGAAAATAAAGAAGATGAGGGTTCAGAGATGTCTGGGGGTCTCGTCTGGCAGAGCGGTGAACAACGCTGTTTTGGCTTTTTTGGGTACTTTTCTTCCTGTCACCAAAGAGATAAAATTGAATATTTTGTTTCAGAATCGCCGAACCTTCGGGCAGGACCACTAGATAAGAAACATATTGCCCACATCCTTGAAAGCATCCTCGAACCTCTATCCTGGTGAGGTGCCAGGGGAGAGTTTTGTAAAGCCTCACAGGGACAAGGTACCAATGAGACAATACCTTGCAATTAGGGAGTTATTGAGTGTTCCCCTGTGCACCATGGTTGACCATTGTATCTACACTTCCTCCTTTATACCCCCACCCAGGTCCAACTCCCATTCCATCTGATAGGAAAGTTTATTGCTTTGGCATGTAAATAGGACATAAAACTCTGAGAGCTCTCCGTGTGCCCCGTTCTGTGGGGGGCATCTGGAATGTTCCTAAAAAGTAGGAAGACTGTCTGATCCTTCTATGGTCTATAAAGTGTGCTATCGTATAGAGACCCTTATTGACCCACAAGGTAAACTGCTGGAGATTCTGTCCTGGGGGGGGGGGATAAGGATTAACTTCTGTGGTTTAATGAAGAGTTAAGCTGCCTGTGGAAGGTGCCAAGTCAGCAGCTCACTATACTATGTGGAAAGATAGGGAGGCCCAGAGTAAAAGGAAAGGAAAAGACATGGATGGAGGGCCAGCATGACAGGGGTTAAAGGGGTGGAGAGGGGAAAGTCATCTAAGTTGGCAAGAAACAGGATGGGTGTGCTAAGTGGTTAAGATAGGAGCGGGTGGAGCCATAAGGGGTGGTTTGGACGGGGTATGGGACGGGGTCTTCAGTCAGAAGGAAGATTAGCAAAGGACAACTTCCCTCCTCCCTCCCGCCTTTTTTGGGTTGTGGTTGTGTTGGTTGGTGCTGATGGGCAGCCAGCAGGGTACAAAGTCCCCGTAGGTTACTGTGGGCACAAAAAGGTACTTTATAGGGACCCGTCTGAAGTACGGCCAGGGGTGTTTCTAGCACAAGGTAAACAAGGCACTTGACTAGGGTGGCACTTTTCAGGGGGGCATCACCTCCCCCCAGAAGAAGGAATGAAAGAAGGGACGCGCGTGTTATGGGAACCAGGTGGGATCTGAGAGAGTCTGTGAGCTGCTTGATGGTGTATGTAGAGCCTGGACTCTCATTCCTGGAGATGTCCGGAGCTGCGACCATAAGTGTCATTTTCTCTATCACCGGGAGGGGGGTAGTGGAAGGCTCTAACGGGTGGGGGGCAGGGGTGTTGTTGGTCAATGTCAGGCTCTCTCTGCGGGAGGGGGAGGGGGGGAGGTGTTGGTCGGTGTCCATGGGGGCAGATGATTTTTGTGTTGCCTAGGGCAGCACAAAACCTAAATACACCACTGAGTACGGCTCCCAGTTTTTCTGTTGGTGGTATCTTCGGTGGTTGTCTCTGAGTCGGTGGTGTTGCGGCTGGAGGCCTATTTTAAGTAGGATGCAGGTAGTTTTGTTTATTGATTCCCACTTGGACCTTGAAGCTCCAGTTATACTGCGTTTCCATTAGTTACAAATGTTATTCATTGATTGTTGTAATAAAAGGTTGTGTTTAGCCATTAACCCCTTGCCTACCAGGCACTTATACCCCCTTATTTACCAGGCCAATTTTCAGCTTTCAGCACTGCCGCACTTTGATTGACAATTGCGCGGTCATGCAACATTGTACCCATATGAAATTTTGATCATTTTTTTCTCACAAATAGAGCTTTCTTTTGGTGGTATTTAATCGCCACTGGGCACTTTACTTTTTGCGCTATAAATAAAAAAAGTGCAAAAAATTAAAAAAAAAAAAAATTTTCTTTGTTTCTATTATAAAATTTTTCAAACAGGTATTTTTTCTCCTTCACTGATGTGCGTTGATGAGGCAGCACTGATGGGCACTGATAGGCGGCACTGATGGGCACTGATAGGCAGCACTAAAGGGCACTGATAGGCAGTACTGAGGTGGCACGGATAGGCGGCACTAATATGCAGCACTGATAGGCGGCACTGATAGGTGACACTGATGATGGGTACTGATAGACGGCACTGACTGGCATCACTGCTGGGCACTGACTGGCGGCACTGACTGGCACAACCCCTGGGCACTGACTGGTGGCACTGACTGGCAGCACTGCTGGGCTGCACTGGTGGGTGGCACTGGTGGGCAGCACTGGTGGGTGGGCACAGGTGGGTGGCACTGGTGGGCACAGGTGGGTGGGCACAGGTGGGTGGCACTTCTGGGCACAGGTAGGTGGCACTTCTGGGCACAGGTGTGTGACACTGCAGAGTGGCACAGGTGGGTGCACTGCTGGGCACAGGTGGGTGATCTCCTGGGCACAGGTGGGCGGAGCTAGTGGGTGCACTGCTGGGCACAGGTGGGCGGAACTTGCGGGTGGCACTGCTAGGCACCGATCATCAGGGCACTGATCATCAGTGCCCTGATGATCGGTGCCGATCCCCGCTCTGACAACTGCCGGTTCTCGGCAGTACTTTCCTCACGATCTGACAGCGTGAGGAAAGTGCAGCCGAGAACCGGCACTTGCATTTCCCTGTGATCAGCGTGTCATTGGACACCGCTGATCACGTGGTAAAAGGCCGCTCTGATTGGCCTTTTACCACATCACGTGATCAGCTGTGTCTGTAGGACACAGCGATCACGGAGATCGCCGGGTGCGCGCCCCCTGGGGCGCGCAGGAGAGCGCATTCTGGGGGGACGTCATATGACGTCCACCCAGAACTGGCCGGCCGCAGTGAAGCCGTCATTCGGCTATCTGCGGTCGGCAACTAGTTAAATCCAGCTTGTCGTCCAAGTGGTTACTTAAAGTAAAAGGGAGGAGGTAATGGTCAAAGGGGGACAAGCCATCTTTAGTCGCCTGGTCATGGGTCTGCAGGGTATGTCAATACCGAACTGGGCCATAGGTCATATTAACAATGTCGTTGACTCTTGATAAGGACAAGATGATCAGAGATACATTTAGGACGTTTTTAAAATCTTCGAGAGAGTGGAAACCTGAGATTGCGGCGGAGGTTCATCTTCCAACTGGATAATATTCTTGAACATATAGCAAAAGATATATTGAAAGGGATTACAACCAAGACCCCAATGTCTCAGTATAGGCCAGTCAAAGCCCAGACC
The DNA here is from genome assembly GCF_062004578.1 of Staurois parvus. NCBI lineage: Eukaryota > Metazoa > Chordata > Amphibia > Anura > Ranidae > Staurois > Staurois parvus. The sequence goes on from NW_028320173.1 coordinate 3,366, forward strand.
TCAATCTAGTTGAAAAGCCAACATGGCAAGGGTTTCCTATTGAAGAACAGCAACCAACCCCATCCAACCTGAAAGAGCTAGAACAATTTTGCTCTGGAGAATGTATGTAAAGAAAATGATAGGGACGTACCACTAAAATAACTGCAGGCATACTTGTAACCAGCTACTGTGAACAGTAAAAAAAATGCCTCAGCTACTCAATTCATGGCTTCAGAAGTCAATGTCAGATCATGCATTGCAATGCAAGCAAACAGATACAAACACTGAGCAATGAGGAGGAGGTCCAGGCAGTGAGGAGGAGGTCCAGGCAGTGAGGAGGAGGTCCAGGCAGTGAGGAGAAGGCCCAGGCAGTGAGGAGAAGGCCCAGGTAGCAAGAAGGAGGTCCAGGGACTGAGGAGGATATCCAGGCAGTGAAGAAGATGTACAGGCAGTGAGCAGGAGGTCCAGGCAGTGAGGAGAAGGTCCAGGCAGTGAGCATGAAGTCCTGGCAGTGAAGAGGAGGTCCAGGCAGTGAGGAGAGGTCCTGGCACCAAGGAGCATATTCAGGCAGTCAAGAAGAGGTACAGGCAGTGAGCAGGAGGTCCAGGCAGTGAGGAAAATGGTCAGGCAGGGAGCAGGAGGTCCAGGCAGTGAGGAGGAGGTCCAGGCAGTGAGGAGAAGGCCCAGGCAGAGAGAAGGAGGTTCAGGCAGCGAGGAGGTGGTCCAGGCAGTGAGGAGGAGGTCCAGGCACTAAGGAGGATATCCAGGCAGTAAAGAAGATGTACAGGCAGTGAGCAGGAGGTCCAGACAGTAAGGAGAAGGGCCAGGCAGTGAAAAGGAGGTACAGGCAGTGAGGAGGAGGTCCAGGCACCGAGGAGCATATTCAGGCAGTGAAGAAGAGGTACAGGCAGAGAGCAAGAGGTCCAGGCAGTGGGGGAAAAGGGCCAGGAATGGAGCAGGAGGTCCAAGGAGCAAGGAGGAGGTTGAGCCAGTGAGGAGGAGGCCCAGGCAGCAAAGAGGTATTGGCAGTGAGGAAGAGGTCCAGGCAGCAAGTAGTAGATCCAGGAAGTGAGGAGGAAGTCCGGGCAACGAGGAGGAGGTCCAGGCAATGAGGAGGAGTTCCAGGCAGTGAGGAGGAGGTCCAGGAAGCGTGGAGGAAGTCCAGGCAGTGAGGAGGAGGTCCAGGAAACAAGGAAGAGGTCCAGGTAGTGTAGACCAGGTCCAGGCAGTAAGGAGGAGGTCCAGGCAGTGAGGAGAAGGTCCAGGCAGCAAGCAGGAGGTACATGCAGTGAGGTGAAGGTCCAGGCATCACGGAGGAGGTCCAGGCAGTGATAAGGGAATCCAAGCAGCATGGAAGAGGTCCAGGCAGCAAGAATGAAGGTTCAGGCAGCGAGGAGGAGGCCAAGACAGTGAGGAGGAGGAGGCTAGCAGTGCAGGGGAGGGCATACTACTTGTTATGGAACACCTGTCACCACGATTGGGTGACTCCTTCAGAGAACCGCTTCCTTGCCACTGGGACACAGGACCAAGGTATTATATCTGGGCACTGCACCCAAGAATAGACGAGACTAGCTTGGATGTCAAACAGAAACTCTTTATTAAGCAGAAAACACAAGTTTTTATACACTCCAGAAATAGGGGCAGTGCCCACAAGAACAATAAACACAAATATTACACATTGGGATAAACATCCCACACTGATTAGGTAAGAGCTTGATCACATTTCTCCCTTTTTTCTGCACTCAGATGGCTCTGATTCTCTTCTTTTTATGGGAAGGGGTTAACATCTTACATCTAACATCAATTAAGGGGTTAAATGTGTGCCTCACAATGTGTACTGTGTGTATTATGTGCTGCTTTTTACTAAACATTTCTTTGTTTTTTATCTCTGTGCTTTACAGGGAGAAGAAACAGAGAGATCGTTCCCTCTGTACAGAGCTCTGTGTTGGTTGTCAACCTAGAGTTCTGTGCTGTGATTGGGTTTGAATCATTGGCCGGGATCTACTGACAAACTCTCGCCGTGTACAATTAGTAGGTGGGCGAGGGAAGAGGTTTCGATTGTGTGCCCTGTACCTGGAAACAGGTACGCTGCTGTGCCTGTAAGGGCCGCCCAATCGCAATACATCGCGCAAACGGTTGAGTCACGTCCGGGGTCACAGCTTTCATTCCTCGGCTACTGTAACCAAGCATGCAGCTAATCAAGTGTGACCTGTGCTTGAGTAGCTGCGGTGGAGGGCAAGGGAGACTTCGGGCATCTAAAGGACATGGAAGATAAATATATTTGAAATACTACAATTTTGGACGTATTCAATATATTTCAAAATATATACACTGTGTGTTGAAATGCATTTTTGATATTACAAAATATATGAAAAATATTTTTAAAAATATATATTTTTTAAATATATTCTTCAGATTTTTTTTAACATATATAAAAAAGAAATTTTAAGATGATTTTAAATATATTTGTAATTGCTTTCCAAAAATGTAGATTAAATGTCTTTTTAACCCCTTGCCTACCAGGCACTTATAACCCCTTATTTACCAGGCCAATTTTCAGCTTTCAGCACTGCCGCACTTTGATTGACAATTGCGCGGTCATGCAACATTGTACCCATATAAAATTTTGATCATTTTTTTCTCACAAATAGAGCTTTCTTTTGGTGGTATTTAATCGCCACTGGGCACTTTACTTTTTGCGCTATAAATAAAAAAAGTGCAAAAAATTTGAAAAAAAAAAAAAATTTCTTTGTTTCTATTATAAAATTTTTCAAACAGGTATTTTTTCTCCTTCACTGATGTGCGTTGATGAGGCAGCACTGATGGGCACTGATAGGCGGCACTGATGGGCACTGATAGGCAGCACTAAAGGGCACTGATAGGCAGTACTGAGGTGGCACGGATAGGCGGCACTGATAGACAGCACTAATTAGGGGTCACGGATAGGCGGCACTAATATGCAGCACTGATAGGCGGCACTGATAGGTGACACTGATGATGGGTACTGATAGACGGCACTGACTGGCATCACTGCTGGGCACTGACTGGCGGCACTGACTGGCACAACCCCTGGGCACTGACTGGTGGCACTGACTGGCAGCACTGCTGGGCTGCACTGGTGGGTGGCACTGGTGGGCAACACTGGTGGGTGGGCACAGGTGGGTGGCACTGGTGGGCACAGGTGGGTGGGCACAGGTGGGTGGCACTTCTGGGCACAGGTAGGTGGCACTTCTGGGCACAGGTGTGTGACACTGCAGAGTGGCACAGGTGGGTGCACTGCTGGGCACAGGTGGGTGATCTGCTGGGCACAGGTGGGCGGAGCTAGTGGGTGCACTGCTGGGCACAGGTGGGCGGAACTTGCGGGTGGCACTGCTAGGCACCGATCATCAGGGCACTGATCATCAGTGCCCTGATGATCGGTGCCGATCCCCGCTCTGACAACTGCCGGTTCTCGGCAGTACTTTCCTCACGATCTGACAGCATGAGGAAAGTGCAGCCGAGAACCGGCACTTGCATTTCCCTGTGATCAGCGTGTCATTGGACACCGCTGATCACGTGGTAAAAGGCCGCTGGGATCGGCCTTTTACCACATCACGTGATCAGCTGTGTCCGTAGGACACAGCGATCACGGAGATCGCCGGGTGCGCGCCCCCTGGGGCGCGCAGGAGAGCGCATTCTGGGGGGACGTCATATGACGTCCACCCAGAACTGGCCGGCCGCAGTGAAGCCGTCATTCGGCTATCTGCAGTCAGCAACTAGTTAAAGACATACAGTATATTTGAAAATGTATTTTTAAAAAATATTTTTCATATGTTTTGCATGTTTTGTAATAAAAATTAATTTTAAAACATACAGTATATATATATACTGCATGTTGAAATGCCTTTTTATTACAAAGTATATGAAAAATATTTTTAAAAATACATTTCAAATATACTGTATGTCTTTAAAAAGACATTTAATCTACATTTTTGGAAAGCAATTATAAATATATTTAAAAATATATCTTAAAATGAATTTGTTATATGATAAAAAAAAATCAGAAGAATATATTTTTAAAAAATATTTTTCATATTTTTCATATATTTTGTAATATATAAGAAATGCATTTCAACATGCTGTATGTGTATATCTATCTATCTATCTATCTATCTAT
>NW_028320173.1:10000-21800 GCF_062004578.1 Staurois parvus
AACAGCACCTCCCTCTCACCACCCGTCTATACTCCCTAACATGTTAAAGCTTCCAGGAGATTTCAGCGATTGGGTTTACATCGACTTATAACCCTCCAGCGAACGTTCCTCAATAATTTATACACCTGTTTCGATTCCTCCTGTGCCAAGGCTCCTGTGCCCCATAAAACCCTCAGCTGTTGTTTGTTTTATCCGTTTCACGCCGAGTCGCTTAAATGATTTTCATCGTATTGTTTTTTCTTTAATCCTCGTTGCATTTCCCTTTTTTATGACCTTTTTATTTGACGTCTCCCGCCTTTCCCTTTGTCTCCTCTTTAATTAAAAAGCTTAAGCAAACAATCTCTCTCGGAACGACGGCTCGCCATTAACACGCCTCTTAAAATCCGCGGCCAAACTGACAGCGGACGGCGTTTCTGCCGAGTCTCCTTGTCATTGAAAACTTGCTAACGGCTCGATGCTAAATGTTCCTCCTCTCGCCGGGACGCCGGGACACAAATGGACTGTATCGCGCGGTGTGATGGGGAATTGATTTCGAGTTAATTCGTGTTTCGTGTTTCTGCTCCAACCGCTGTAAGTGGATTTTCCAAGTGAAGATTGATGGCCAAACCAGCGCCGGCGACTATTGGCATTTAACTGATGGTCATTGAGGTCCCGGCTCTGCAGTCCATCGAATAGTCCTTTGTTATACTTGTAGGCACTTAGTGATGCCGGGTTGGTTTCTGCACTTCATTTAAAAAAAAAAAAAACACCAAATTGGCTTCCCAACACGAGTACAAAGCTGACCACATTGCCAGGAAGGCAAAGCCCGGCTGAAGGCGAGGAAATAGATACGTAGTCAGATAGGCATTGTGTTCCCAACTCTAATTTTCCTAGTGAAGATTGATGGCCAAACCAGCGCTGGTGACTATTGGCATTTAACTGATGGTCATCGAGGTCCTGGCTCTGCAGTCCATTCAATAGTCCTTTGTTATTGTCAGAGTCCTGTCCACGGCAGGAGTTCTGGAAGATCTGGCATTTCTGCCAGTACTCTGCATGGCCGCAGAAGGACACATCAGCCTCAGTCTGGTGCCAGACGGCCTTTAAAAGGAGGCTCATCACTTCCTCTAGTTGCTGGATGATCTCTAGCTCCCAGGGCCCTGTTCCTGTTCCCTGTGATTCTGACTCGTGATTTCCTGTTACCGACTCGGTTTGCTCCTTAACATGTCTACTCTGATTTACCCCTGATCTGACCTCGGCCTGGCTTACAGATACTCTCTCTCTCTCTCTCCTCTGTGAATGACCTCGGCTATCCCATCTGACTACGTCTGCTCTGATTCCCACCTGGTACCTGACCTTGGCTTGAACCGACTACCCAGTAAACATCTAAATCCCGGAAGGGCTTGCATACCACGCACAGGCGCCTCCTGTCTGCAGACCTATCTCCGTGCATCAGCTGTGCTTCTGAGTGGACCACCACCCAGCACTCCTACAGGCGACCTGTGCAACTTTGGGCCTGACTCCCGCTGTCCTCTCTCAGGGGAGTCCATAACTTAGCCACAAGGGAAGCCCTCTCTCCATTGGCCTCCATCACCAGGTACGTGATACTTATTCTTGTAGGCACTTAGTGATGCCGGGTTGGTTTCTGCACTTAGTTTAAAAAAAAAATCACTGAATCGGCTTCCCAACACGAGTACAAAGCTGACCACATTGCCAGGAAGGTAAAGCCCGGCTGAAGGTGAGGAAATACATATGTAGTCAGATAGACATTGTGCTCCAAATTCCAATCGAACAGCCTGCGACCTCTATGTTCCTCATATAGAAATATAGTTGACTTTGCTGTCCAACAGGCACCAGAGGCAGACCTCGTGCAACCCCTCACCGCCAAGAGCTTGCAAACATGCAGCCTCTCAGCGGGTGGGCCTTGATCGCAGCTTCTCAGCGGGTGGGCATTGATCGCGGCCTCTCAACGGGTGGGGCTTGATCGCGGCCTCATAGTGGGTGCGCCTTGATCAGGGCCTCTCAGCGGGTGGGCATTGATCACAGCGTCGCAGAGAGTGGGCCTTGATCATGGCCTCTCAACGGGTGGGGCTTGATCGCGGCCTCATGGTGGGTGCGCCTTGATCATGGCCTCTCAGCGGGTGGGCTTTGATCGTACCCTCTCAGCGGGTGGGCCTTGATCACGGCCTCTCAGCAGGTGGGACTTGATCGCGGCCTCTCAGTGGGTGGGCCTTGATCGCGGCCTCTCAGCGGGTGGGCCTTGATCGCAGAGTCTCAGCGGATGTGCCTTGATCGCAGCCTCTCAGCGGGTGGGCCTTGATTGCGGCCTCTCAGCGGGTGGGCCTTGATTGCACCCTCTCAGTGGGTGGGCCTTGATCGCGGCCTCTCAGCGGGTGGGCCTTGATCGTGGCCTATCAACGGGTGGGATTGATCTTAGCCTCTCAGCGGATGGGCCTTGATCGCAGCCTCTCAGCGGGTGGGCCTTGATCGCAGCCTCTCAGCGGGTGGGCCTTGATCGCGGCCTATCAGCGGGTGGGATTGATCTTAGCCTCTCAGCGGGTGGGATTGATCTTAGCCTCTCAGCGGGTGAGCCTTGATCGCAGCCTCTCAGCGGGTGGGCCTTGATCGCAGCCTCTCAGCGGGTGGGCCTTGATCGCGGCCTCTCAGCGGGTGGGCATTGATCGCGGCCTCTCAGCGGGTGGGCCTTGATCGCGGCCTCTCAGCGGGTGGGCATTGATCGCAGCCTCTCAGTGGGTGGGCCTTGATCGCAGCCTCTCAGCGGGTGGGCCTTGATAGCGGCCTCTCAGCGGGTGGGCATTGATCGCGGCCTCTCAGCGGGTGGGACTTGATCGCGGCCTCTCAGCGGGTGTGCCTTGCTCGCAGCCTCTCAGCGGGTGTGCCTTGCTCGCAGCCTCTCAGCGGGTGTGCCTTGCTCGCAGCCTCTCAGCGGGTGGGCCTTGATCGCAACCTCTCAGTGGGTGTGCCTTAATCGCAGCCTCTCAGCGGGTTGGCCTTAATTGCAGCCTGTCACTGGGTTGGCCTTGATGGCAGCTTCTCAGTGGGTTAGCCTTGATTGCGGCCTCTCAGTGGGTGGGCCTTGATCGCAGCCTCTCAGCGGGTGGGCCTTGATCGCAGCCTCTCAGCGGGTGGGCCTTGATAGCGGCCTCTCAGCGGGTGGGCCTTGATAGCGGCCTCTCAGTGGGTGGGCCTTGATCGCAGCCTCTCAGCAGGTGGGATTGATCTTAGCCTCTCAGTGGGTGGGCCTTGATCGCAGCCACTCAGTGGGTGGGCCTTGATTGCAGCCTCTCAGTGTGCCGAGAGCGCATGCCCTGCGAAGTTACCAGCACCTAACGGAAAGAAGCAATCATGTGACCACTGACAGCCAATCACGGAGGTCACATGATTACAAAGCCCGCCTCCTGGCATCATTGCAGGGTTACACAACCCACGGTAACATGTCTGCTAAGACGCGTCCCCTCTCTCCCTTTGCAATGCAAGTATTGGACACGTGCGATCCGTTTGGTTCTGAATCGAAAATTGGACAAAATTTTCATTATTCAGCTATTCGAATTCACCCAAATCTCCAAATTACGATAATAACAAAATTAAACAGATCCAAAAAAATGAAAAAAAATAATTTTGGCCAAAATTTGATTGCAATCTAATTAAAAAACTAAATCAAATTTTAAAACAAGAATAGAATTAAACTGGATAGAAAGTAAAGGAAGTGAATAGGAAAAAAATAGAAAATGATAGAATAGAACAGAAAAAAATTATAAAACAGAATGCAATAAAATAGAATAGAATAGATTAGAAAATAAAGGAAAGGAATAGAAAAGAATGGGATAGGATAGAATAGAAAAGAGTAGAATGAAATAGAAAAATAGAATAGAAAATAAAGGAATAGAATAGACTACAATAAAATAGAAAGAATATAACCATCCTTGGAAATTCCAATTTTGAATAAAATAAATTAGAATAGAATAGAAAAGAAAACAATGAAATCGAAACAAACTATAGAACAGAATAAAATAGAATATAGCTGTCTTCGGAAATTCAAATTGTGAGTAGAATATGTTTGAATACGAATAGAAAAGAAAACTGAAAAAAACCACTAGAATACAAACGAAAGAATATAACCGTCTTCCGAAATTCAAATTTTGAACAGAATAAATTTGAATTCGAGTTGATTAGATTAGAATAGAATAAAAGAGAAGAGAATAGAAAAGAAAATAACAGAACAGAACATAAAAGAATAGAACAGAATAGAATAGAATAAGATAGAAAGAATATAACCGTCTTCTGAAATTTGAATTATGAATAAAATAAATATAAAATTTGAATAGAATAGATTAGAATATAATAGAAAAGAATAGAATAGTAAAGCATATAATAGAATACAATAGAAAGATTATAACTGTCTTCTGAAATTTTAATTTTAAATAGAATAAATTTAAATAAAATAGAATAGATTAGAACAGAAAATAATAAAAGAGAAGATAATAGAAAAGAAAAGAATAGAAAGGAACAGAATAGAAAAAGATAAAAAGAATATAACCATCTTCTGAAATTTGAATTTTAAATAGAATAAATTTAAATAAAATAGAATAGATTAGAACAGAAAATAATAAAAGAGAAGATAATAGAAAAGAAAAGAATAGAAAGGAACAGAATAGAAAAAGATAAAAAGAATATAACCATCTTCTGAAATTTGAATTTTGAATAGAACAAATTACAATTCGAATAAAATAGATTAGAATGGAATAGAAAAGAAAAGAATAGAAACGCATAGCATGGAATAGAATAGAATATAACTGTCTTCTGAAATTCGAATTCCGAATAGAATAAATTTGAATTTGAATGGATTAGATTAGAATAGAAAAGAGAAGATAATAGAAAGGAACAGAATAGAATAAGATAGAAAGAACATAACCGTCTTCTGAAATTTGAATTATGAATAGAATAACTTACAATTCGAATAAAATAGATTAGAATAGAAAAGAAAAGACTAGAAAAGCATAGCACAGAATAGAAAAGAAAGAATATAAATGTCTTCTGAAATTCAAATTCTGAAATGAATAAGTCTGAATTCGAATAGAATAGATTAGAGTAAAATACAAAAGAATAGGATAAAAAATAAAAGAATACAATAGAAAGAATATAACCGTCTTCTGAACTTCGAATTCCGAATAGAATAGATTCGAATGTCCATTCAAATATCCCCGAATTTGGTCAAACTGAATTCAATTCAACCGAATTCGGAAAAATCTAAATTGAATTTGAAAAACGAGTAAATGAAAGGAAACGGAAAAATTCCAGAAAAAGAATTTAAATGAAATATTTTTTTTTTTCCGTTTTTTTTTTGAAGGGAGAGATTTTTCCTCAATGACCGCCATAGTTGGTTCTTCCCACCGACCATCACAAGGGGTTCCCTGAAGCCAAAAAAGTTCTTTCAAAGGGTCCTCCATGTAAAAGAGAGAAAGGCTGTAGCAGGGTATAGGGATGGTGGATCCCAGTGTAGTTCCCCAATCTGACCACTAGATGTTTCCATAGCGAGAGTCGGGAACCCTGTAGTGAGAGGCCATGTAGTTACCTAGGTCGGCCTCTAGAGGTCCCCAGAGTCATGAGTGCATCATGGGTAAAAGACTCCCTCCAGAATCTGCCTGGAGTCCACTCCTCCTTTAAAAAGGGATCCATGTTGGGGCGAGGGGTGTTAAAAACATGGTCCATCCTCTCGTTTTTACCGCCCTAGTCTAAACGAGACCTACGTGTAATATTATCGGGACTTTAAAGATTTGCAAAGGACGTCTGGCGACGAGGGGTTCCTTCCACGCGACCGATCGAACTCTATACCTTTGGTTGAGCTCCAAGAGATTTATCTCCTCCGTCCAATGGACTGCCATAGAGAGGATTAATGGCGGTTCTTCCCGTTGGAAGCGAATTGCTGGGGGTGCGCGCCGGGCTGTACTCAGCTGAGATGAATCCTGAGTATGCTGCTGGTCTTACGGGAGCCTCCAAAGAATCGGTGATCGATGCGACAGCCCTTCCATTTGTAGCCTTGCCATTAATATACCCCCCTCCCCCCCCCCCCATGAGATTATTCTCAGGAGACAAATCTCTCCATCGACCTGCAATCCTTGAAGCCGCACAAATGAGAGATTTGTTTCTAGGAGATTCTCAAAGTCTAGAAAACAATTACAGGTACAGATCTATACAAAGATGCACCTCAAGGACACGTTTCATCGGTCTTCTCCTGAGTGTGCCAGGTCTTCTCCTGAGTGTGCCAGGTCTTCTCCTGAGTGTGCCAGGTCTTCCATTGAGTGTGCCAGGTCTTCCATTGAGTGTGCCAGGTCTTCCATTAAGTGTGCCAGGTCTTCTCCTGAATGTGCCAGGTCTTCCATTGAGTGTGCCAGGTCTTCTCCTGAATGTGCCAGGTCTTCCATTGAGTGTGCCAGGTCTTCTCCTGAGTGTGCCAGGTCTTCTCTTGAGTGTGCCAGGTCTTCCATTAAGTGTGCCAGGTCTTCTCCTGAAAGTGCCAGGTCTTCCATTAAGTGTGCCAGGTCTTCTCCTGAAAGTGCCGGGTCTTTCATTAAGTGTGTCAGGTCTTCCATTGAGTTTGCCGGGTCTTCCATTGAGTATGACAGGTCTTCCATTAAGTGTGTCAGGTCTTCCATTGAGTTTGCCGGGTCTTCCATTGAGTATGACAGGTCTTCCATTAAGTGTGCCTGGTCTTCCATTAAGTGTGCCAGGTCTTCTCCTGAAAGTGCCAGGTCTTCCATTGAGTTTGCCGGGTCTTTCATTAAGTGTGTCAGGTCTTCCATTGAGTTTGCCGGGTCTTCCATTGAGTATGACAGGTCTTCCATTAAGTGTGCCTGGTCTTCCATTAAGTGTGTTAGGTCTTCTACTGAGTGTGCCTGGTCTTCCATTAAGTGTGCCAGGTCTTCCATTGAGTGTGTCTGGTCTTCTCCTGAAAATGCCAGGTCTTCCATTGAGTGTGCAAGGTCTTCCATTAAGTGTGCCTGGTCTTCCATTAAGTGTGCTAGGTCTTCCATTGAGTGTGCCAGGTCTTCTCCTGAAAATGCCAGGTCTTCCATTGAGTGTGCCAGGTCTTCCATTAAGTGTGCCTGGTCTTCCATTAAGTGTGCTAGGTCTTCCATTGAGTGTGCCAGGTCTTCTCCTGAAAATGCCAGGTCTTCCATTGAGTGTGCCAGGTCTTCCATTAAGTGTGCCAGGTCTTCCATTAAGTGTGCCAGGTCTTCTCCTGAAAGTGCTAGGTTTTCCATTGAGTATGCCAGGTCTTCCAGTAAGTGTGCCAGGTCTTCTACTGAGTGTGCCAGGTCTTCTCCCTCCTGAAAGTGCCAGGTCTTCCATTGAGTATGTCAGGTCTTCTACTGAGTGTGCCAGGTCTTTCATTGAGTGTGCCTGGTCTTCCATTGAGTGTGCTAGGTCTTCTCCTGAAAGTGCCAGGTCTTCCATTGAGTATGCCAGGTCTTCCATTAAGTGTGCCAGGTCTTCCATTAAGTATGCCTGGTTTTCTACTGAAAGTGCCAGGTCTTCAATTAAGTACGCCAGGTCTTCTACTGAGTGTGCCAGGTCTTCCATTGAGTGTGCCAGGTCTTCTCCTGAATGTGCCAGGTCTTCCATTGAGTGTGCCTGGTCTTCCATTAAGTGTGCCAGGTCTTCTACTGAGTGTGCCAGGTCTTCCATTAAGTGTGCCAGGTCTTCTACTGAGTGTGCAAGGTCTTCCATTGAGTATGCCAGGTCTTCTACTGAGTGTGCCAGGTCTTCTCCTGAAAGTGCCAGGTCTTCCATTGAGTATGCCAGGTCTTCTACTGAGTATGCAAGGTCTTCCATTGAGTGTGCCAGGTTTTCCATTAAGTGTGCCAGGTCTTCCATTGAGTGTGCCTGGTCTTCCATTGAGTGTGCCAGGTCTTCCGTTAAGTGTGCCAGGTCTTCCATTGAGTGTGCCTGGTCTTCCATTGAGTATGCCAGGTCTTCTAATGAGTGTGCCAGGTCTTCCATTGAGTGTGCCAGGTCTTCCGTTAAGTGTGGCAGGTCTTCCATTGAGTATGCCAGGTCTTCTACTGAGTGTGCCAGATCTTCCACTGAGTATGCTTGGTTTTCTACTGAGTGTGCCAAGTCTTCTATTAAGAATGCCTGGTCTTCTACTGAGTGTGTCAGGTCTTCAATGAGTGTGCCAACTGTCAGGTCTTCCATTGAATGTGCCAAGTCTTTCATTGAGTGTGCCTGGTCTTCTACTGTGTGTGCCAAGTCTTCTCCCCAAATGTGCCAAGTTTGCCAATGAGTGTGCTGGGTCTTCCATTGAATATGCCAGGTCTTTTACTAAGTGTGCCAACTGCCAGGTCTGCCAATGAGTGTGCCACTTGCCTGATCTTTCATTGAGTGTGTCTGGTCTTCTACTAAGTGTGCCAGGTCTTTCATTGTAACTAGAGATGAGCGAATTATTCAAAAATTCGATTCGGCTGATTCGCCGAATTTGCGGAATAAATTCGATTCGATGCAAATTTATTCGCTGCGAATTTAACTTATTAAAAGGGTTTCTAGGCTTCAGAGAGCCTTTATATTAGTGCAGAACACTGTACCTTTAATGTAAATGCCCTTGGAGTCTGCTGGGGAAGAGAAATAATACTGTCAGTCAGTATGACATGCAGATGAGTGCCGTCGATCTTAGAATCACCGCACACTTCACTCATTTGGGCAGTCACGGGGCCAAAACCAGAGTGTGGAGCCACAGTGTGGCGGTGGAGGCAGCAGCAATGGGAGGCCATACAGCACCCTATGACAAAAATGGAAACCACCAGCAGTGTGAGGAGACCTCAAAGTGGCACATGGCAGAGTGTGGCGATGGAGACAGCAGCAATGGGAGGCCGTACAGGGACCCATGACACACTCTGGACCTGGCAGCAGCATGAGGAGGCGGTACAGGGGCCCATGACAGATTACGGGCCTGGCAGCAGCATGAGGAGTCGGTACGGGGGCCCATGGCAGATTACGGGCCTGGCAGCAGCAATGGGAGGCCGTACAGGGACCCATGACACACTCTGGACCTGGCAGCAGCATGAGGAGGCGGTACAGGGGCCCATGACAGATTACGGGCCTGGTAGCAGCATGAGGAGTCGGTACGGGGGCCCATGGCAGATTACGGGCCTGGCAGCAGCAATGGGAGGCCGTACAGGGACCCATGACACACTCTGGACCTGGCAGCAGCATGAGGAGGCGGTACAGGGGCCCATGACAGATTACGGGCCTGGCAGCAGCATGAGGAGTCGGTACGGGGGCCCATGGCAGATTACGGACCTGGCAGCAGCAATGGGAGGCCGTACAGGGACCCATGACACACTCTGGACCTGGCAGCAGCATGAGGAGGCGGTACAGGGGCCCATGACAGATTACGGGCCTGGTAGCAGCATGAGGAGTCGGTACGGGGGCCCATGGCAGATTACGGGCCTGGCAGCAGCAATGGGAGGCCGTACAGGGACCCATGACACACTCTGGACCTGGCAGCAGCATGAGGAGGCGGTACAGGGGCCCATGACAGATTACGGGCCTGGCAGCAGCATGAGGAGTCGGTACGGGGGCCCATGGCAGATTACGGGCCTGGCAGCAGCAATGGGAGGCCGTACAGGGACCCATGGCACACTCTGGACCTGGCAGCAGCATGAGGAGGCGGTACAGGGGCCCATGACAGATTACGGGCCTGGCAGCAGCATGAGGAGTCGGTACGGGGGCCCATGGCAGATTACGGGCCTGGCAGCAGCAATGGGAGGCCCGTAATCTGCCAGCACTCTATGACAAAATGGAACCCACCAGCAGTGTGAGGAGACCTGAAAGTGGCACATGGCAGAGTGTGGCGATGGAGACAGCAGCAATGGGAGGCCGTACAGGGACCCATGACACACTCTGGACCTGGCAGCAGCATGAGGAGGCGGTACAGGGGCCCATGACAGATTACAGGCCTGGCAGCAGCATGAGGAGTCGGTACGGGGCCCATGGCAGATTACGGGCCTGGCAGCAGCAATGGGAGGCCATACAGCACCCTATGACAAAATGGAACCCACCAGCAGTGTGAGGAGACCTGAAAGTGGCACATGGCAGAGTGTGGCGATGGAGACAGCAGCAATGGGAGGCCGTACAGGGACCCATGACACACTCTGGACCTGGCAGCAGCATGAGGAGGCGGTACAGTGTCCCTGAGTAACGATTATGTGTCCCTCAGTAACAATTCTCAGTAACAATTCTGTGTCCCTGAGTAACAATTCTGTGTCCCTGAGTAACAATTCTGTGTCCCTGAGTAACGATTCTGTGTCCCTCAGTAACGATTCTGTGTCCCTGAGTAACAATTCTGTGTCCCTGAGTAACAATTCTGTGTCTGTCCCTGAGTAACAATTCTGTGTCCCTGAGTAACAATTCTGTGTCCCTGAGTAACAATTATGTGTCCCTCAGTAACGATTCTGTGTCCCTGAGTAACGATTCTGTGTCCCTGAGTAACAATTCTGTGTCCCTGAGTAACGATTCTGTGTCCCTCAGTAACGATTCTGTGTCCCTCAGTAACGATTCTGTGTCCCTGAGTAACAATTCTGTGTCCCTGAGTAACAATTCTGTGTCCCTCAGTAACAATTCTGTGTCCCTGAGTAACGATTCTGTGTCCCTGAGTAACGATTCTGTGTCCCTGAGTAACAATTCTGTGTCTGTCCCTGAGTAACAATTCTGTGTCCCTGAGTAACAATTCTGTGTCCCTGAGTAACGATTCTGTGTCCCTGAGTAACAATTCTGTGTCTGTCCCTGAGTAACAATTCTGTGTCCCTGAGTAACAATTCTGTGTCCCTGAGTAACAATTCTGTGTCCCTGAGTAACGATTCTGTGTCCCTCAGTAACAATTCTGTGTCCCTGAGTAACAATTCTGTGTCCCTGAGTAACAATTCTGTGTCTGTCCCTGAGTAACAATTCTGTGTCCCTGAGTAACAATTCTGTGTCCCTGAGTAACAATTCTGTGTCCCTGAGTAACGATTCTGTGTCCCTCAGTAACAATTCTGTGTCTGTCCCTGAGTAACAATTCTGTGTCCCTGAGTAACAATTCTGTGTCTGTCCCTGAGTAACGATTCTGTGTCCCTGAGTAACAATTCTGTGTCCCTGAGTAACAATTCTGTGTCCCTGAGTAACGATTCTGTGTCCCTAAGTAACGATTCTGTGTCCCTAAGTAACGATTCTGTGGCCCTAAAGTCTCTGAGGCCCTAACTCTGTCCCTAATACAGCCAGGTCTGTCTCTCTTGAATGACTGGAGGCTAATGGAGAATTCTAAGATGGCCGCGATTTATAGCTCCACCATTACACAGTGCTGGCTGGCTGCTGATTGGCTAATGCGATCACATGTCATGAATGAATGCATTATGGGTCAGCGCGCCTTGTCTGCGCGCCTTCCCAGAGATCCCCGCTCCATCGCCACACATTTCGCCGCCATTTTTGGAAAATTCGATTCGTGCATCCGAAGTTTGCTAATTTTCGGATTCGGCGCGAATCGAATATTTCCTAATCTTCGAAACGAATTCCACTTCGCCAAGTTCGATTCGCTCATCTCTAATTGTAACCCGTCTAGACTTAATGGTACCGCCCCAAGACGAGGTGTGAAGTCATGCTGGTATTCAGGATATCAGGGTTCAGGCATGAAATATGACTTATCCAGTGAGGAATGAAAGTTGAAGCAGAAAAAAAAAATGCTGCTTCACAAACCCTGTCCCTGATGAGTATGCCGGTCTTCTACTAAATGTGCCGGATCTTTTACTAAGTGTCCCAAGCCTTCCGATGA